>NC_092817.1:85051740-85176740 GCF_023375885.2 Dermacentor andersoni
ACCAATATGACTTGCCGTGTGTCGGAAATATGACTGCTCGAACTGTTGGAATCTCTCAGAAATCAGTGATAAACTTGTTGTATGCAGTTGTTGGTATGTCTAATTGATTATTGGATTGCATGGAAACTCGTACCATGCGTCTTGTGTTTATAAATAACATCCGCTTTCATATTTAAATTTTCTTTTAAATTTTTGCTATGTGGTGTACTTGTGAAAACACGGTCATTGCCCTGAGCTTAAATGTAGTGGAGATGCGGAGGTATTGGCATTAGTTTAGTCACACTTCTGCCTGCCAGGTTCACTAGTTAAGAGTGCTACCTTATTTTCTACCCCCACCAGTTGCAGTGCATCTTGCAGCTGTCAGGTGCAGCTGTGGACTTGATTGATGTCCAAGGCTCTTCCGTGATGCTGTGCCTTGAGGATGGCTGGGACTTCACCTGCCAGGTTGGTGACTGTAGTTGCTGCTTTGTGGAATAATATTGTCTATATATTGTGAGGTCTCACACCTGCTCTTGGGACAAAGGAATGACAAACAGTAGTGCAAACAATCAGAAGGGCGTTTATTGCACCTTTCCTGCACCAATGCCAGTCAGCCGAATCACCACCCATAGAACATGCCATAGGCACTCGACAAATGGAGGAAGTCAGACTCGCTATTCGACCGGGACTGGACAGCAAGCAAATATGTTCGCTCCGATGCTGCACACCAATGCCTAATCGTTTGCTTGTACAGTCACACAAGTGGTGCCGCATTCGAACGATCTTGTTCATCCATTCCGGTGTCCTGCTCTTAAGCCTTTCGTAGGATGGTCTCGCACAGCTCCCTGACCCCAAGCCAAAGAAGAAGAGCCTACTTCCTTTTGTGCCCGAGCAACCCCTCCGTTAAGTAACCTTAGCAGCATAACACTCCCGCCATCTCTCGTAATATGCTGTAACCACACCAACCGCCGCCAGTGCCTAGATACGCGGAGAAGCCAGTGTACAGGAGAAACGAGAGCCATGCGAGGAAAACAACATCAGGGCACGCGTGAGAGTAGAGCATCGCCACAGTATACAGTAGATTTCCGTTAACTTGACTCCGACTAATTCAATTTTTTTTATTATTTCGGTTTGGACTGAATTTACCTAGAATTTACCTTTGCCGGATAATTTGAACTTTACCAGTCAGCACGCACGTGCCTGACCCCAGTGGTGGCCCCTTCAGTGGAAGCGTGAGTGAAACTTGGGGGACAGTCAGTGCGTTGAACATTAGTCAAATCTCCTGTCAAAAATGCCTATGGCCTGCCTAGGGAGATTTTCGAGCAGTGACTGTAACTTATAATATCTGATTATGGCATTTACATGATTAAAACACATGCTTCCTTTTTCTTTTCTTTTTTAAGGAAAATTGGGCCGAAAATTGTATTGTGTGCTGCAAACGGATGCGAAACCAAAACTGCCTTTGTGGCGTTTGTATGCTTTACCGCATAACACTAATGTATTGCGGCGAAGCTGACTTAAAGAAACCGGTTTTTTATTGCAACACATATATGACCCCTGCCCATTTTTCTTGCAAAAACATAAGGTGCGCGTTAGATGTCTACTTTGTTTAGGAGCTTTAATATAATTTCCACATTAGTTCTCGTTTTTTACTTTGGACTTGTAGAAAGTGGTCGTGCATTTGATTTGGGGTTGTGTTAGGATTGGGCAAATACTGCAAAATGAATTAATGGTGTGTTTTGCCGTTTTTTACTGCATCTTATTAAATTCGACTGGCCGGTTAATGTGATAAATTGTAGGTCCCGTCAGGCTCAATTTAACAAAGTTGACCAGTACCCTGAATGAATGTTTTTCTTGGAAACATAGTACAGGGAGTGTCTTAAAAATATAATCCTCTGCACAATATCGTCATGTCAGCTGCATCAACCAAAGTGTATCATACTCAGTGCCTATGGCATTCTGTTGCTGAGCACGAAGTCATGGACTGAATTTCTGGCTGCAACGGCAGCATTTTTATGGCTGTGAAATGTGTACATGTACACACATGCATGGGGAAGAATCCCAGGCTATCAAAATTAACCTGTGGCCCTCCATTGCAGCATCCCTCATAACCCACTGTGCAGTTAGGGATGTTAAACCCGACAGTGTAATTTGATTTAGTCTAAAGATTACCACAAAGGACATGTAGAGCATGTTCAGTCACTGATGATTCTTGCATAGGCTGTTCGACTAGTTCTTTTTGTAATGTTTGTCCCAAGAATTCTACATGCATTGGGAGCCAAATATTTCGATATTATGAAGTAAATGCCCGTACTACCGGCTTCATTATATCGAGGTTTACGTGTACACTGTAATAACTGCGACAATTATAATAACCACAACCTTGGCATAATAAGAAAGAAGGTTGTGGGTTCGGCTCCCGCAGGCAGCATGTTATTTTTTAATCCACTTTCATTTCCCTTGATTTATTATTTCTACACTTCAATCAAAATTACAAATAACTTCCTCTATGCTTTCCTTGGTTTCATATTATGCTGACTTCATATGGTCATGATTAACAAATATTGGGCCCCTCCGTTCCTCTCCTTCTCATTCCTTTGTGAGGGTCTCGAATCGGCAGGTTTGTTGTTTCAGCTAGCATACGAGGGTTTATTGGTCAGCTGCCTGCTCATAAAGTTCATGTACTACGGGGCGCCAGTGGTTGAAAGCATGTTCCACACTCGCCCCGATGGCCTACTTGAGTAATGCTGGCTAACACTCTCAGGGTTAAACACACATAAATGCTCAGGAATGTGGACGTGGGAACAGCCACCACTGTAGCCCAATTGGTAGTGCATCACACATGCAATGCCAAGGTTGTGGGTTCGGCTCTCACCGGCGGCAATCTGTTTTTTTCGTCCACTTTCATTTCCATTTATTATTTATACACTTCAATTACCGTACTTACTCGAATCTAACGGGTGCTTTTTTTTCGATAAAACGGCTTCAAAAATTGTGTACACGTTAGAATCGTGTATAACCCTAAATCTGCGTTACCATATCGCCATCTGCATTTCAAAATGGCTGCCTCACATGCACTTCGAGTGCACCGTTCGTCTTCCCGGTCTTCCCGTTTTCTGCATTTGCTCTATCAGCATGGAAGTGCTGACTGCAAAGACATGCCGAGTTCATCACAATGCCGTAATTAAAAGGACAGTGATCACGTGTGTGAAGATGGACGGAAATTGTGCCGCATCACGGGCATTCAAAGTTCCTGAAACTTGTGCGTGTGATTGGCGCAAGCAGGAGAAGCTTTCTACTCTGGCGGCTGCGGCCACCAGAGTAGAAAGGGAGCATGAAAGGGGGCATGAAATCCAGGAAAAGAAAACGAAAAAAAGAAATCTCCAGCTGCTTCGCCACACCTGCCTTTGTGCTGCGCACCCTGCATGGCATGCCTTCATCGCCCCTCTCCTGTGTCCCTTCCACCCCTTCCACATCGGTGGGAGTGTGGGAAGGAGATGGGAGACGGGCACGCAAGGCTGGCAACGTGATGTGATAAAGGCCTGTCCTCGAGTGTGTGAGGCACAAAAGTGAGTGTGGCAAAGCAGGTTACATTTTTTTTTCAAGGCAACGCAGCGAAGACTTACCATGTGGGGGTGTGCAGCACAAGGCACATACTAGGTTGTGCAACAGTGGCCCCTTTCCACTCTCGATATGTTTCATCGCGTAACGTGGCTGTATTGAGGTGGAGCTGACTTTCTGGAACTGGCAAAAACCATAACTCCGCTGAGACGCACTTATTAAGACCAACAATCGCACACTTCTGGCATTTTGGGATGAGGCCGTAGGTGGGGCTTCAAAGGTTTAACTGCGAGTTTACATTTGTCGTCTTCGTAGCAATATGTGAGAGTGAATTTGCCTATGGTTTGCTAAATTCACGTGACCACCATGTTCAAATGCAGTTTGAGATGCTGGAACATTGCAGAATGGTGATGTATCAAGTGGGGACGTAATGCATAGGAGTTGATGGGCTTTTTGTCGGGACCACATAAATGCGATGTACGAGGGCAAATCTGAAAGTCTTTATTCCTATTTTTTTTAACCAAATTACGGCTGTAAATCCGAAGTCAACATATCCATATTAAGCAGTTGGCCTTTCTTGGACTGGCCCAGCCTTATCTGCTGCTAGCTCCATGGCATGGCGTTGCTGTTAGTTGTTGAAGATGGTGGTTGGGCTTCACATGTCCACGGCGTACGAGCAACGAAGTGTGATTCGTTTTCTATGGAGCAAGGCACGAACACCCAACGAAATCCACAGGGAAATGCAGCCCATGAATGGGGAAAGGTGTCTTGCTTTGATAAGTGTGAGATGGTGGTGTTGTGAGATTGCAAAAGGCCACGCAGACTTGCATGACAATGAGCGTTCGGGGAGCCTGCGTGTGTCACTGACTGACAACATTTCTCGTGTGGATGCAATTTAGTGTTGCGATAGACCAAATGTGTGAACCAGTGTGGGGACTATGTGGAAATATAGTGCGAGATACATAGAATAGTACGTATATTTGTAATGACCTGTATGTGCCTTATTTTGGCTAATAAAAAATGGGGCAAAGACTTTATGATTCGCCCTCTTATGGCAGCTGGAAAAATGCAACTGCAAGGAACGTATAAATGGGGTTCCAATGTACTTACATTTTTTGCAAACATTCACTATGAAGTGTTTAATATCATGTTTTATTTCTTGCCACTTTGATCTACAGACCTTCAAGTAAAGTCTTTATTTTCATCTCTGTGGGAGAGAGGGCATGATAAGCAAAAGTCCAGCATACTGCGATCCTTTCCTGCTGGTTTTTCTGCTTGTGCCATTTCTGTATTGTACTACTAATCCTTCTTTTTCTTGCCTTATGTATTGCAGGTGGTGTCTGTTGCTCAGCTTTGCTTGGACCCATACTATCGAACGTATGAGGGTTTCCGGGTGCTGATTGAAAAAGAGTGGCTAGCATTTGGCCACAGATTCTCGTACCGAGGCAACCAGACTGCTGCCGCAGCTGCCAGTGGCTTCGCACCCGTCTTCCTCCAGTTCCTTGATGTTGTTCATCAGGTATCAACAATTAGCTGGCACGAAGTGCTATTGCAGCGATATTTTTAGTACTGATCATGTTAAAGGGATATTGAACAAATCTTTTGCCGCCGAAATTCTTAGCTCGAATGAAAGATTGGGTGCTGAAAGTGGTTGACACAACCTTGTTTTCAGGCAGAAACTAGTGGAAAAAAATGAATTCAATGCATTTTTTGCAAAATACCATGTCTAGTGGCTGAGCCAGTTACTAGAGGAGGCGACGTGTCTGTGACGTTGTCTGTGCTGGACACTGGCACGCCTGTCGTCGCCCGTGTCTGTCCACCCGCATGTTCGGTGCCGGACGGCAGCAAATGACGTCTCAACTGCACAGTTGCTCGTGGCCACGTACTTGTTCCCGCAAGTGGAGATTGTGCCCAAGTCTTCAAAATCGCCGTTTTGTGTTGTCTACTGCTTTGTAATGTGATCAGTGAAGCCCCTGGCACAACACAGGAAAATGCCTCTACGCTGCTGCATGTAAGGGTGTGAGAAAAGTATCGTCGAGTGAGGCAAGCTGCGTCATACCTTTCCGGCAGAGCCAAAGTTTCGGAGGATATGGATTAGCGCTATGCGCCCATTGCAGCCAACATGGGTACCGTCGAAGCGCGACTTTCTGTGCTCCGAAGACTTCGAGGACAGTGGCTATCAGATGAGCCCTGCTTCACTGCAGAGCTGCGGCATGCCAGTGTAAGGGCACTGTGGTATCGTAGTAGTAGGGTCTTTCAATACTTTTCATCTTGTTATGAAAGTTCTGCATAACATTATGGGAGACCTTGATATAGCGCTCGCAGTGGACACACACCAGCGCTGGCACAAGTAGAAGGATAACTGGAGCAGATGCCGAACGGGTGCCACAGGCGTTCTATGCGCACGCTCGCTATTGTGCATTGGTCGACTGCCTGTATCAGCGTGTGATTATTGTCAACCCAACATGCAAATCGCTGCCCTGTTTCTGTAGCGTTCAGAAACTTAAATGCAAACAATTTTGAAACAACTTCAATGCCTTGTTGCATCAACGTCTGCTGTGACTGCTGTAAGCCGGCCCACATGATGTCACGGCGGTCAGCGCGCAGACCTATGCTTGCCAGCGTGCAGCCGCTGGGCGCTCACAATCCTAAAAAATACAGCCATCCATTAAAAAATGATGTGAAATAAACACTTCCTATTGGAGCAGTCATGTCTTCCGAGTTGAATTTTGATGCTTCCCTCATTTTTTCATATTTTTGTTCAGTATCCCTCTAAAGGGGCTCTGAAATGCTCCCAAGAAAGCTATTTGGGCAGCACCAATGGCAGCATCACAATGTGGTGATATTGTGCACTTTGTGCGAGGGAGGTATTGTCAATGTGTGGCATTATAATATTGGTTAAAAATTTAATGTGTAATTTATGTTGCATGATATTGCATATACTGTGTATTGTGTATTGCATTACGTTTTGCAGCCATTTGAAGTATCGCCTAATTATCACACTGCCATGAACAAGGTGCAATAAAATCTCGCTAATACGTAGTTGGCATGTATCAGGTATGCAACAAGCCATGTACTAAGTAACTGACAATGGCAGATCAGCAGCTATAGACTTACCGGCTAAAAAAACATGTTGATCCTAACTCAAACATGCATGCAGACAAATTTTATTTACGAGCAAGCAGCAAAAAAAATCTGCAATTTTCACTTGCCGCCGTGGTGGCCTTCCAACTATGATGGCTTCCTCAAGTTCAGCAAGGCCACGAGCCAGTTTCTCCATCAGGCTCCACTTCTTTGAGAACGCCTTCTTGACAGTCAATTCACTAGCTGAGTCGGATGCGGAAAGGCCATCAGCAAACACTCATGGATATTATATTTTGATGTCAGTGGCGACTGTAGCCCGGGAAAGGTCCGTGCGCTGCGATTTTGCTTTCTATGGTCTGGGCACATGACATTTTGCCAATTCCACGCTTGTACGTGCCAAAAAGTGGAGTAAATGCAGTTAAACGTTGATATAACGAAGATGGTAAATCAGTAATTTGCTTTGTTATGTCAAAATTTTGTTGTGTAGAAATTCGACCTTTCATGCAAATAAGTACAGTTGCCGATCGATTTTTCTTGCTTGGAAAGGGGCCGCAGAATTTTTATTATTATCAGGCAATCGAGAAAAGCAAATTTGAATTAAAAAACAATTCTTTTTGATAAATTTGGGAGTCGGCGACGAATGATACGGTTTCATGCCACGTACATCGACAATATTCAGTGGTATGCATTAAGTGATGCTAGTCACTCTCGCGCGTACTTCGCCCCTGCAGCTGATAGTGTCGCCCCCACTGGGATGACGCTATACTAACTATACTATATATAACTATACTGACACTTCAATACTAAATGGGCGGTAAGACTGCTTACATGGTGCCACACTGTCTCGGCACACCCACTCTTTCCTCATGTGGCAGATTACCTCTAAAGCAGGATGTGCGGCTGCATGTACACACAGCCGTGTGCGCTTACAGCCATGCCAGCCACAGTCGTGATGCATGCCAGAAATTGAGATGCGCTAACTTACCCCCTGCTCCGCCTCCTCATGTGCACTTGACTGCGTTACCACGAATGCGTTCCCCTGCCCCTCTTTCTCTTTGCTTGAGCGGGAAGGTGGCACTCTCACCCTCGCATACTTTCACTTGCACCTAAAGCACAGAGTATGCAAGGCTCGATAGGATCTTATCGCACTTAGACTTCATATGGAACAGGATGTGGCTCCACTTCGGCACTTGCTTTGAGTGGTACGTTTGCAGGCAGCCGCTTGTATTTCAATCATTTGACCATCTGCATCCGCGGAAGTTTCCATTTATTGTCTCAGCATTCCTTTGCGGTGGCAGTGAAATTTCGTTATATTGAAGTCGCATACAAACACACTTCATTATATTGAGGTTCTAAATGCATGGTGTTCTATGGACAAGAGGTCATGAAAAGTTATATACTTCATTATTTCGAGAATTTCGTTATATTGAGGTTTAACTTTACTACGCTCTAATCGTTTGGCATGCGTTAAGCAACTACAGCTTAAGCAGTCAGCCAATGCATTAGGTTAAATGGTGACAGAGCCGGGAATTCATCATGAGTGTATTTAAATGGGAATTACTTATTAAGCTGGTACATATTAACAGTTTTACTGAATTGCAACTATGGCAACAATGTATCAGCATGATGAATACAGTAAACTCTCAGTTGTACGAACGTCGGTTTATAGAATATTTCAGAATAACGAACTTTTTAAAAATCCCCGGCAGTTTTCTTATAGATTCTAATGCAAAAATGTTTCACTTAAACGAATTTCGGAACAGTCAATATTTCAGTTTAACGAACTTGCTCAGAGGACCAAAGCTTGCACTGCACTGCGCTGCAGGCGTAACCGATGCCCGCCCTCATCAAACCGCCGCTCCAGCGGCAATGTAACGTGGCTGGCGCTACAGCGCCCCTGGGCCAAAGCGGCGGCCCGGAAAATGAACGGCAACAAGGCATGGCCTCCGAGATCGCCCGCACAAAACGAGCAAACATGTAATCTCGGAGGCCATGAACAAAGTAACAGGACTGGCGCTTCAACGCCGCCAGAGCAAAGTGGCGATCTGTCACAGCACAAACCACGTGGTGTGTGTTTTTTTCCGACCGGCTAGTCGCGGCATGGTCGTCGTCTCTTTCTTTCCAGTCTCGTCGGCTCCGCGTGTGCACACAAACGACCCAAGTGGTGTGTTTTCCATTGATATGTACAAATTCTATTTCACACATTTCTAACACTATGGATGCCATGTCTTTTGCTCCATGAATTGCACTTCAACCTTTTGACTCTGTATGCCATATCTTATGCTGGTCTAGTGAATATTCAGTTTAGTGAACTTTCAGTTAAGTGAACTATTTCCTTCGGTCCCTTGAAGTTCACTCAAGTGAGAGTTCACTGTACATAGTGTGCCAACAGCCACCTCTCAGAAGCTGTTGTAACCATAGGAGTGCACCATGGCCTCCAAGATTGGACCACACACCACCCAATTGCGGAGGCCATGGTGACGTCATCAGCAAGCTGAGCAGGTTTGGCAAGCATGGCCTGCCAACTTCTTTTATGTAACGCCAATGCGCTGCAGCTATTGGGCGCCACACTAACATGTCATGGCAGAGTGAAATCTGGCAGCCAGAGCCACAAAAATTCGAGTCGAGGGTAACCTTAATTTTTCTTGTATTTTGAAGTTTCTGTGACTGATAACTTCGGTTTGTGTTCATTGATCATCATAATTTATTTTGCTTTTAGTTCTTTGCCATGCCAACAAAAGGGCTATAGAAAAAGTGGTGGCACTAAAGAAGTGTTGCAGGGCCAATTTAATGATAAAGGCTGTGTCCTAGCTTTACTGCCTTAGACAGATTAGACTAAATGAAGCAAAGCTGTTTATTGCCAGTCAGCTGGCCTGCAGTAGCAACAAATCACCAGTCATATATAAATTGCCAGTCACGTGAGGAAGTGACAGAGCAATTCACAGTTCATCATTCACATGGACGAGACCAACTTTTTGTTATGCGTGAAACGATCTAGTTAAATTAGCAAATTTGTGGGTGCCGCTACTATTTTTCAATGTGTTCTTTGCATTCTACCCCTACAGCTCCTGCGGCAGTTCCCGATGTCGTTTGAGTTCAACGACCTGTTCCTACGGTTCCTGGCGTACCACCATGTGTCATGCCGCTTTCGCACCTTCCTGCTCGACTCGGAGCTGGAGCGCATCGAGCTAGGCTGGACTCCCTCGCCCAGCGGTGCGAGCAGCCTACATCGCAGTGGCCGCAATGTGGCTGCAGCTCTGGCTTCGGCTGAGAGTGGTTCGGACGAGGAGTCAGCTGCCGCAGCCGCCTCAACGTCCGCACGTGCCTCTGCAGCTCCATCCTTTTGGGAGTACGCTGATCGTCTGTGGTGCAAGTCGTCGGCCTTCTACAACTTCTGGTATGCAGCCAACCTGGAAGACGAGGTGAGGCTTCTGCTGTCTTCCTCACTTTGTAATCAACTACACAGGTTGATGAGCAGTGAAGAATGTGGCAGTAGAATGCCATTATGGAGAACCAGTGGGGATAGTGCTGAAAATTTGCTATGTCAGGAACCCTAATATAACCATAGTCTCTCCAAAACCCTACGTAAAACAAGTTTTCTTTTCCTTTACTTCATTTGATGTATCTCCATTTCTGGCTGCGTATTCTTGCTGTAGCTTCATGCTGTTCAGAAATTTTCCTGCATAGGGGATAATTTTGTTTAACCAGATTTGATATAATCGGGTTTGACTCTACATCCTTTCTATACTGTGAAATGCATATACGTAAATTCAATCAGGGGAAGCAAAGTTATTTGTGAAGATTTACTGCATGTAGATTTGCTATAACACCACTCTGCACCAGCTTTCTTCTACAAGGAATTGGTAGTGTTAACAACGACTGCCAACGACAGTATCATTATTTCAAAGCAAAGGAAAATCTCATAACAGCGAGAGAGGCGTAGTGCATTGACAAAAATGCTCATACTACCCTCTAAAGCTGCCTGTGACACCAGCTGTTTTCCTGAAATGTACCATGGGAACATCAGTTTATAGACAATGCGAGCATTCACAAAACTGAATAGCTGCTAGTGCTTGTAAGGTCAGCCACCTGCTCAACAGTAGTGTTTGAGGTGCAGCACTGATGTGTGGTTACGGTCAGGCAAGAAGATTTTAAGGCGATAGCGTTAAGGAGCCCATGTCGCAGAAAATCCTGCATCGGCTCAGGTGGCCCGCGTCCGGCGTCGCACCGACAAAAAGATTTTCGAACCGCACATACTCAGGTCATTCATGTGACTCACGAAATTCACTGAACTAATTGAATTTCTCAATCCAAAATACGTGGAAAAATCATAAGCTATGACTTACACAAAACCTACAGACATGATAGCTCAGAATGTAATTTGAATATACGAGAAAAAGCATAATTCAGTTACGGGAAAACTCAAACAAACACCTTTTCCAGCGTTTCTACAAAGCACAGACCGGAGACGGCATCCGCCATTTGTGCATGCCGGCACGTAAATATGTCAGAGTCCATGGAGCAGCGCCCGCTTCCTTGATTCCAGATGGTGCTCGCCTCCGCCGCATCGCGACCCTTGCAAGAGGCCGCGTTTCGACCAGAAAGCCCACCTTTGTGCATAGCATTCGCCACGAGCGTTTCCCGGTAAACATTACAGTTACATATGTTGCAGTTGCCGGGAGGCGTGACAAGCAGTGAAGGATCTTTGAATGCTGTCGCGCTCCATTCTTAAAGGCGAAGCTTAAGCATCTTCCAAATTTTTGTGCTGTGTGTTGCTGATAAGCTGCCTCATCTGTTCATGGATTGCTCTGCACACTTTGTGTTTCATTATCAACAGCCATAGCCTTGCAAATGAAGAGTTGTTGTACGGTTGTTGATAGATGACCATTTCCGAGAGCACAAAACGTATACGCCAACCGTGGCAGCCATTTGGAATAATGCTTTTGAGTATACTGCAATGCATGCAGGCATTGTGGTAATGTTTATCGCCCACGAGATCCGTACAAGTCCCGGGTACCTCTTGGGTGTGTGTTGCAGTAGTGGATTACCCTTGCTCTGTGCTGAAATGTTCCAACAGGCATATGATAAGCTGTGTTGAGGTGTAACACGGGCTTGTGGCTGGGAGCTGGTATGTTTTCATAGTGAGGCTGCATGGATGGGCATCACTGGTGTGGATCGGCCTGTTGACCTATACTTCTAGAAAGAGCATTCGAATTGCTGTTGAACCCCTTTGCGTAATTGGCCCGATCCCCTTTCGCTGTGCTTTACTGCTGTTTGCCAATCCGTGCACCTTGCCATTGAGAGGTTTGCTTTCATGCAAAGCTTAGTTGCCCAGTGGATGAGCTTACTTTACGTGCTAAATTCTGCAAGCAGCGCAAAATTGATACAAAATTCGGCACTAAACCTGGCACATAATCTTATATTGAATAAGAATAAATGCAAATATAACCTTGTCTGCTCCCGCATGGCAGCAATGTGTTCGTCGTGTTTTTTTAGAATACAGTAGAACCTCGTTCATACATTTTGAGAAAAACTTCAAGACAAACACGTACTAACCGGGAAAACGTGCGATCCAAAGGAACTAAAAAAATTTAACAGACTCAGCCATTGTTGACATCTATGTAATGTGAAGCGTCACGCGGATTGTTACGCCACGAGACGACGACGTGCATCGAGCTGGTGGCGCTCAGGCGGCGCGAGATGCGTTTTGTTGTTTTTCTATTGCGTGGTGTTTTAAGAGGGCGACGGGAAACCAAAACGAAATTGAGCTGGTGGGCTACGCCGGATGCTGCCTGCAGCAGGGAATGACGGTGTGTTTGGATTATTGCCTACTAAAAGCATGCAGTACGCTACCAATGGCACTATGCACCACACGCTGTAGAACTTAGAAGATGCTTATCACAATAGGTTTGGCAGCGATAGCTGTGCATGCGGCGTGCGACGACCCAGGCGGAGATTTGCTGGTACCAGAATAAGAAACTGTGTGTGCCGTCGTTTTTGTGTGAGACGGGTGGCTAGCTGTGTACTGTTCTCGATCAAGCGCACCTCGCGCCTTTTCTTGTTCACATGGGATAAAGCGGCCAGATAACGTATACGATCGCAGTCTGCAGCAGGGAACGGTGGCGCGTTTTGGCTACCAAAACCGTTTTTTCTACCGTTTTGGCATAAATGAGCATAACTTTATTGGGTAATTTTTTGTGTTTGCGATTGCGAAAGTTGGCGCCGGGAACATGTACATAACGGGAACATATTAACGAGGTTTTACTGTATTCTAATCTTGCCGAATATTGAAATATTTTCAGAAACCTAGTTTTTCAATCAAATAATATTTAAAATATACATTCGATTCAAAATTTTCAAATATTCACACACCCCTAAATTTCAAACCTATTGCACTCACGTGCCAGATGATGCAGTGATTCAGTTTTAGTTGCCGCTAACATGGTTGGCAACTTCTGCCTGCTATTGAATGCTTGCCCCTGTTGCAACCGATGCGTTTGCTTTTTCTTCATTCCTTGGTGCTATGGTGCTTGCCAGGTTTTGCGCCCCTACTCGAACCTGTCCAACCTGGAAGTGTGGGAGTACTACTTGGAGGAGACTCTCTGCCATGGCCCCATCTATGATCCTGAACTAGTCATCCTCGAGCGGGGTCCCAAGGTTACTCCTGAGCCAATGCCACCTCAAAGGCCGGGGGGTTCCTCCAGCAACGCCAACAATGCACCCGCTCGCCGAACACTGTACCCCTGCTATGACGACGCAGGCGATGCGGAGGTTGACGTCTTCACTCAGCTGCTTGAGGTTGGTGCGCCTCCACTTGGCACTTCTTACTCGTCTGACAGGAGTCTGTTGAACCATGATCATTCAGCACTGTTGCTGGCCATGAAACTTCTCTGTAATGCTATGAGAGCTGGATACCTTTGCTGAAGGTAACTGTAATTAGAAACACCGCTAATTCAAGGCAGCTACAGTTGGATGAGAGAAGTTAACTTAGGCTGATGTGCCTGTGCTTCTGATTGAAGTTTTCCAGTATAGAATCATATCAAAGCCAGTGCAGAATATCCAGTTTACAGTTGAAGACCCTCTGAAAAGAAAGACTGTGCCAGTGTCTAGATGAGGGGATCAGGAGAATTGCATGTTCTTGAGGCTGGTGTTTTCCATGACCTTTAATAATGTAGCACTTGCATTCTGCTGCATCCTGTCAGTCTTACTTCGCATTGGATCATTCTTTCCTGCACAGGCACTGCACGACCAGGAAGCTGCCCTGGGGCATCTCCCACAAAAGTGGCATGTGCTTTGGAACAAGCTGGACGTCCCTGTCCCTGTTCCTGCTGTAGACACTCTGGTGGTAAGGGCATTTTACATAATCATCATCTGCTTTCTTGGCACCAGCCTATCAGTTTCAGTATTGCTTTACTATTGATGGACACAGTGCAAAGGATAGCAATTTCACAGTTATTGCTGCCAACCCATTGCAACAAGGATCTTTGCCTATCTGTTTTACGTACTTGTGGTGTAGGTAGTGTAATGGATGTGTTTAATAGGTGACAACTTAAATGCATCGTCGTTCCCTGTTGCAGGTGGTGCGAAGTGAGTGTCATGTTATGCTCTGGCGGCATTGCAGCATGGTATTCTGTCTTCTCCCATTAGCTTGATTTTGTTTCGGTTTACCATTGCCGTCTTAAAACAACATTGCACATCTTGGGTCGCTCGAGCTCCACGAGCTCCATGCCCGTCAGCTTCCCGTGCCGCAACAATTCTCGCCGAGCCGGCATGTCAAAACTGCCCGCCAAATTCTTTGCTCGAAGAAGATCCTGACTCAGGTCAAATTCAAGGAGTGCGAACATAAGCTTCCTGAAGCTGCAAAAACGATGATGCAGGTCTCGGGCTGCAACGATTCGTGCAACACTTCGCATTTTGTAGATGTCAACTACATTTGAGTCTGCCGAATTTTTTAGTGACTTCAGATCTTGTTTTCTTGTTTAGTACGTTCCTTTTTCTAAAACACATTAACCAGATTTCACAGTACTAATTGCAGTGCTAACCCTAAAAGCCCACGTCGCCCAGCTGCGAGTTGGCCTTGTGCCCCGCATGCCTTGAAATGCTTCCTGTGCATTTTTGTTCAATATAAGGAAGAAATGGGCGCAGTGTGGAAGCAAACCAGCCTGCGGAGATATGCACCAAGCCGACATCTGCGCACTTTTACTGCGAATCATGCATGAACGTTCCTGGCCGCCTACCAGTTACAATACAGTCAACGTCCGATTGTTCGGACTTCGTAGGGGCACCGAGAACGTCCGAAAACTCGAGCAGTCTGAAAAAATTAATGCATATCCTTTACTGCCCCCACGGGCTTAAATCCCCACAGGCACGTCCGAAATAGCTCTGAAGGTCTGCCAGTACACTTAATAGGTGTGATGTTGCTTGTACTGTGACAGGAAATGGCAGGAGCACACATGTATAATTAAAGAATACATACCGTCTCTCGTGACAGCGCCCCCTTTTACATTCTTAGTATGTTTCATTGCGTAACACTTCTGTATTGCGGTAAAGCTGACTTTTGAAAACGGGCATTATGCAACACTTTACCTTTGCCGTACTTTCTGCGCTTCGAAGCCATCTGCAAGAATGACAAAGGCATCGTCGGCGCCCTTGCTGACAACGGCGAGTTCTTTAAATGAAAAACACGGCACCAAACAGCAAGAAGCTTGGTAGCCAACATCAAAACATCTAGGCCTAGCTTGCCTATGTCGCTACAGCCTACGTCAAGAGCTCTCGTTTGACAGTGCAAAATAATCAGAATGGTGGTGGTGGTGGCCTTGATTGATGCCATTTCGAACCTGCAGTCATGGCAAGTAGTCCAGAAACTTGGACGGCGAAGGGCTTCTGTGTCCGAAATTTCATATCCTTATACATTCTCTGAGGGGTTTGTGGTGGTACCGTGAAGGTGTCCAAATTATTGGGCATATCTGGAAAATTGGTAATTGGCTGTACATAGCTTTAATGTCTGATCAACGCACATCGGCTGCGAGTCGACCAGATTATTGGGTCACGTTTCGGGTTCAGAACCGACTCTGGTCTCCTCCACTCTCCTTCCCTCTTGAAACCAGTTGTCATTGCTTCTCGTCTGCCCATCTATTTTTGTGTGCTGCTTGGCACTCCAACACTTCATTTGTTCCTGGCCCTTCCCCTTCGGCATCTGCATCGGCGACTGCTGACACTACACAGACTCTGTTAGATTTGAAACTGGCCCTCAACTTGCAGAACGTCTGAGTCCATTCCCACTGCACTGTAAAAACATGTCCGGGGGAGGGGGGAGGGTGAGGGGCTGGATTCATTTTGGTTGCTTGCAGAACCATAAAATGTCATTCGCAGTAAGCCTTGGCCTTCAACAAAACAAACACGATGGCACGGACATTTTTGGCTTGGCGTCCCATGCCCAGAGTCACTCACTGAAAAAAATCGAGTGTCATCCATGTTTCTTGTAGAATGCATATTGAATTGAGAGGATCTACTCTTGTCGATAACAAACGGCCACAGCTCGAATGAGCCATCCATATGCGCAGCAAGCTAAACTGAGAGTACTCTGCTCATTTATCTTCTACAGCATTTACTGCCCTTCTGATTGAATATTCTTTGATATCACCTGCCAGAATGATGCTGTTTCAAATTCGTTGGCAATAAATATTTACGACGATGCAAGAAGTGGTTGTGTCACCAATAGGAGAAGCGTACGTTCGATATCTCTAATGTGGCAGTGAATGGAAGATCGATATGTACGTAGCACATGGCTATACTTTTGCATGGGATTTCCAAGGGGATTTTCACAACTGTGCAAATAGAAAATAGTTCAGTGTATCTGCGTTTGATATATCTGGCATCGACTATTATTTCTATGAAAACTACTGAAATGGAATAGAGTAGGTCCACAGTGGCACATTTTGAGCCTTCCTAATTATTATATAAGGCAGAAGAATGCTAAATTATCTTGTCATTTTGGCATGGTAGTTTTGGGCTAACCATACTCACTTGAACTTTTGAAGACCCAGAACTATGTCACAAATTATTCTATAATGAATAAAGGGAAAATCAGACATCCACCCGTTCGTAGCAATTGCTACAAAGGAAACCCATACGGGTTCCTCGAAAGAAAAGCCTCATACTTGAAGAAAAATTCGTCCTGGTCCGGGACTCGAACCCGGGACCACCGCCTTTCCGGGGCAGCCGCTCTACCATCTGAGCTAACCAGGCGGCTAGCAGATCGCAGGGTGAAGTCGAATTTGTCGACAACACGAAGCAAAGGCAGGAGTTTGAAACCCGTATGGGTTTCCTTTGTAGCAATTGCTACGAACGGGTGGATGTCTGATTTTCCCTTTATTCATTACTTCTCTCCACCTTGCGGGTTTCCGCAGAACTACTACGTCAACCCGTATGGGTTTCCTTTGTAGCAATTGCTACGAACGGGTGGATGTCTGATTTTCCCTTTATTCATTACTTCTCTCCACCTTGCGGGTTTCCGCAGAACTACTACGTCAAACTCCTGCCTTTGCTTCGTGTTGTCGACAAATTCGACTTCGCCCTGCCATCTGCTAGCCGCCTGGTTAGCTCAGATGGTAGAGCGGCTGCCCCGGAAAGGCGGTGGTCCCGGGTTCGAGTCCAGGACCAGGACGAATTTTTCTTCAACTATGAGGCTTTTCTTTCGAGGAACCCGTATGGGTTTCCTTTGTAGCAATTGCTACGAACGGGTGGATGTCTGATTTTCCCTTTATTCATTACTTCTCTCCACCTTGCGGGTTTCCGCAGAACTACTACGTCAAACTCCTGCCTTTGCTTCGTGTTGTCGACAAATTCGACTTCGCCCTGCCATCTGCTAGCCGCCTGGTTAGCTCAGATGGTAGAGCGGCTGCCCCGGAAAGGCGGTGGTCCCGGGTTCAAGTCCCGGACCAGGACGAATTTTTCTTCAACTATGAGGCTTTTCTTTCGAGGAACCCATATGGGTTTCCTTTGTAGCAATTGCTATGAACGGGTGGATGTCTGATTTTCCCTTTATTCATTACTACTCTCCACCTTGCGGGTTTCCGCAGAACTACTACGTCAAACTCCTGCCTTTGCTTCGTGTTGTCGACAAATTCGACTTCGCCCTGCCATCTGCTAGCCGCCTGGTTAGCTCAGATGGTAGAGCGGCTGCCCCGGAAAGGCGGTGGTCCCGGGTTCGAGTCCCGGACCAGGACGAATTTTTCTTCAACTATGAGGCTTTTCTTTCGAGGAACCCGTATGGGTTTCCTTGGTAGCAATTGCTACGAACGGGTGGATGTCTGATTTTCCCTTTATTCATTACTTCTCTCCACCTTGCGGGTTTCCGCAGAACTACTACGTCAATTATTCTATAATGATGAAATTGTGTGCCCTGCCCTATACTATTATGCTAAACATGCCATCTGATTTTTATTATACCGTATCTACTCGAATCTAACGAACACTTCTTTTCCAATAAAACAGGTCCAAAAATTATGTGCACGTTAAACTTGAGTACGACCCTAAATCTGCGTTACCATATCACCATAGGCATTTCAAAATGGCCGTCTTGTACGTGCTTCGAGCCTAGCTGCCGTAGCTTCCTCCATGTACTGTAGTACGTGTGCTGAGGAAATTCTTCCTTTGGCTTAGGTTAGTGCACCCGTAGAGTTTCTCACTATATTACCTAGAGGAAAGTCTGGCACTGCTGCACTGTGGTATGCATAGGAATGCCGGTATATTGACTTCGGATTGGCATCATTCTCTCAGAGCCAGAACACCTTCAAGACTCATCTAGCAAGCAACATTCCATCTGTCACAATGATTCATTTTCTGCTAAAACAGCACATAAGAAGCTGTTATAGCTTTATTATTACACAAAAACATGTTTTATTTAATTATGAGAACTTGTTATTGCATGTACAATTATATGAAACAAAGAAAGTATCAGCTGGCTGCTAAAGTTGGAGGACAGATGACAAGATTTGCACTCGCTTTGGAACAGTTTGACGTCTGTTCTTGCTTTTTTTCACTTGGTTATGCATTGTAGATGAGTAAACTTCACTGGAAGATGTACCATATTTACTCGCAAAATGATCGCACTCGCGTAATGATTGCACCCCTGAATTTTGTCGTCATAATTCTATTTTTTTTATTTCCTGTGTAATGATCGCATCCCGAACTTGCCGCAGCGATATGTCGTGTGCCAAGTCCAGCTAAAAATGATCGCGCTTACCGTCTCTTAAATGCTACGTGAACGACCTTCAAGACAAACCAAGCGGTCTGCACGCACCAAACATTCTCAAGTAGATGCCTCATTTCATTACTTTCATCACTTTCCACACTTCCATGACTAAAAAAAAGCTGCAACCAAACTTGCCTTTGTTATGTGTAGGCTTTATAATGGTTGTGGTCAACAACAACAAAAAAAGACTCCTTTCAATTTTTCTCATCTGCACTCGTGGGCCCCCAACAAATCACGAGCGGAAACGATGGTAGCCACATTTACACTAATACGTTAAAAGTGTACCCTATTCATACGCCGACGCTTCTAACACAGCTAAGATCTTCACCCACCCTTAGCGGAAACGTTCCGTATTAGGATAGTAGTGAAGACAGATGCTGCAGTTTCCACAACATGCCGGCCATGTGTTTCTATGCCACTGGCAGCTAAGCGCGCCCATCTGTTTCTGCCCCCTCAAAGTGGACATGGCTATGTTATTGCCACAAACTTGCCGATATTAATGATATTATTCATTACTGATACGGAAGAAACTGTTTCAATGCATGTAATGTACTCACGAGAAGAAAAAAAAATTGCATTCGGTACATTCAGCTTGCTCTGCCTGCTGCCATTTCTGTTTTGGTGTCCCGCAGCAAACGCGGGACGAAAAAAATTTTTGTTTTCTTTTCGCGGGAAATTTAACTCTCGTAATGATCGCACCCCTGATGTTGCATCAATTTTTCTGACAAAAAAGTGCAATCATTATGCGAGTAAATATGGTAATATGCGTGAATGAAAACCTTTTATGGAGATTTTGCTTTAAGAATGTGTTGTTTATGTAGCCATATCCACGTTTTAGACGAGGCCTTTTACAACACCAGCCAACACAAGCCTTGCAGATCCATATACCGTCATTCCCATGACAGCACAGCGCCCCTTAGGAAACTCCTATAGACGGTGGTGCCAGATTTCCCTCTAGGTGTTATAGTGAGAAACTCTACGAGTGCACCGTCCGTCTTCCTGTTTTCTGTGTTTGCTCTATCAGCATGGAAATACAGAGTGCAAAGGCATGCCGAGTTCATCACGATGCTGCAAATAAAAGGAAAGCGATCACATGTGTGGAGGCGGACGGAAATCGGACCGCATCACGGGCGTTCTGAGTTCCTGAAACTTGCGTGCGGGATTGGCGCAAACAGGAGAGGCACTCTACACCGGCGGCTGCTACGTACAGCGCAGCCCCTATCTTGAAAGCAATCTGCAACGGAGACAAGAGTCTACGCATCCAGGCGCACCATGCTGTGGTCTCGCCGCTTAGTTCACATTGAAGCGAGAGGCCGCACAAAGGTCAATTCCCTCGCTCCTGCTGCCGTACTTCCTCGCTACAGCGTTTTGATAAAAAGGTTTTGCGGTCATTGAGTAAGACATGTTCATGTTTGCTTGTGCGTGTGGGACACCATGCTCGTTAATTTAGTAAGTTTAGCGAATGTTTAAAAGTTTATACGGCAGATACTATCCTTACTTTTCGTATAGCTGTCTACTAATTTGCTATCGTAATCGATGCTTCGCCTTTTGGGCAAAACTGCGACTTTTTTTATTCATCGCAACTTTAGTGCATTGGGAGTAAATCTATTTTTTCCAAATGCGATAAAGTTGTATTTCTGTATGAAAGAATAAGGTGCACGGTACTGTAAAGGATGTTTTTTTGTATGTCACGCTAAACGTTTACGCGTTACAAAATCGAGGACGTTTCCCCCCCCCCCCCCCCTTTTTTTTGTCACAGAAAACGGGTGCGTGTTATAATCGAGTAAATATGATAAATGAGCCAGCAATTCAAAAGCCTACTTTCATCTTTCATGTGCTGGGTTCCCCCTTAAATGCTTTTAAATAAGTGCATTGCTTTTTACATTAAAATTATTTGGACTTCAAATATCAGGTGCAAGGACATAAATTGGCGCCGCCTGCCGTGAGCACCCAAATTATGCGTAATTTTAGGTCATGTTCCAGATCACCTGCTTCGTTTTTGTCATCTGATTTTTTCATTTGTTTTCACTGTTACAGTTATTCAGTTGACTGTAGGAGTTTTATACAAGAGCCTTTGCTTTTTCGTTTTGATTTCAAAGTTTTATGTGCTATATGAGAACATCTGGTGTTATAAAGACCTCCTTTATTTGTGCTGCAGGCAAAAAGACAGGTCAAATACTCTAAATTTTTTTTACAATGTCAAGCACCATCATCAACTGTAACCTGGCCACATCCTGAACACTGGCAATCTTTGACAAGTACTTGACTTACTGATAATAAACATTTGGGAAGGAAGCTTTAAACCATGGAGGGTGGCAAAAAGAGCTCTTACCAGCTTATTTTGTGCAGACCAAGGTTCGTTGCCACATTCTGAATGATTAATCCAACCAAACAAGAGCAAATCTCGGCCTGGTTGGGATGCATTGCACAATGAGTATCTAGCAGCCACTGAGAAACTTCTTTTACTGCTAGTATAGCAGCCGGTGTCACTCAATTGCAGGCAATTAATATACTAAAATAAACCTTCTAAAGTGTGGGATAAGATTACCCTTTCCACGTTGCACTTGCTGTTGCCATGGCAAAGTGGTGTCACATGATGCAACTTTGGACACAAGACTGATGGCAATGCCAACGTTTTTCAGTGATCATACTCGTACCTAGTATTACTAGAAAGAGTGATCTTGAAACTGCAAAATGAGACAGATTCACCTAGTTATTGTGCTCTTTGTGCTCATATCGGCCACTGTCACTAACACTTCACTTTCGGTTGTGGCTGGCACAGAAATGAATCTGCTTTTTTGCATCGCAAATTTATGCATGTTTAGGGTGCTTGCTCAATGCACACAACAAAGACTCTTCCATGCTTGCTCATTTCGTGTAGGAAGCACATTAGCAGAGTGCAAAGCAGCATCAATAAATAGTGGCGTATTAAACCAGATGTGTGTTCTTGAAAGTTGCTATTAGTATTTAGGCAATGACATTGACTGTCATTTTTGAAAGGGTTATTGCCACAGTGTTTGCAATTTTCTTGTATCTGAATGCACAGAGTGTTAAGCGCTCTGCTTTCCTTTAAAGAAAAGGAAGAAATCCTTGAATTCAGTAAATATGGGGACCTGGGGGTGATCACAAGATTTAATGTTTTTCCTGGCTGCTGTCAATCATCTGAGGTGGCATTCATATTCTGTCACCACCATGCAGAACATTAGTTTATTCATGAAACATCGCCTTCCATATATAAGACATTGTGCTTAAAAAAGAGCATTTGTAAGGCACTCATATTCATCTGAACCATAACAGTATCTTGAGTTGTGTTGCATGTCCTTGTGATAGTTCCCAAATTTTGCTGAATTAATGCAATGCCTATGGGCTATTAGACACAGTGCCTCGGTGCACACTTTTTCTTTGCATATTGCTTGGTGTGGTATGACTTAAGCACCTTGCTCGGCTCAAAAGCTTTACATTATATATTGGGATGTTTGTGCTTGTTTTGGTTTTGTTTCCTTGGTTTTGCTCCTGACAGGGTCCTGAACAGCCACAAACAGGCAAGTTGTGCCACTGGTTTAGGGTAGCCATTTGTTATAGCTATAGAGACTACTGGACTACTAGATGCTTAGTGTAGTACAAGTGTTCATGCATGGCTTGACCTTTATTTTGTCTGCTATCCTCTTGTGTCATAAGGGAAAGTTTAATTTCCTCACCCACCACCATAAAACCACGTGCTCACATTTTGTTGGGGGTGTCAGATCTGGAGATACACAGGCATAGTAGATTTTAGTTGTACCTGCCGGAAATTATTTCTTTTTATTTCCCCGAAGAGCATGCATTTTTCATGATATAAACTTGATACAGTTGGTGGATGTCTAACATGTGACATCGTTCCTTAGGTTATATTAGAACACATGATGTCAAATATGATATGTCATGCTTAATAATGTTGGACGAGTCACCGTTTTAAACTATTAAAACAGGGCTGACAGAGTGAGTGTAGAACTAAACGTGAATGGAATTGCCAGTCTCTCGTGGTGCTGATGTCACAGGGTTTCGGCAAGATGCAAAGTATGCAACACTCCTGCTATGGCATGCATAATGGAATGGGCAAAAGAATGTGACATTGCATTTTATGAGTGGAAAGGAAGTTCGATTTGTGTTGCAGCTTCTTTACAGTATTTTCAATTCGGAAAAGTACACTTTGAAAAAGTGTACTTGGTTTGAAGTAAGTGTTCGCAATGTAATTAATAAAGGGAAAATCAAACTTTCGGCAATGTATTACTTAGTACATGCATGAGCATGGTGGCATGGTTATAGAGTTAGTGGCATTGTAGCTGATGGACATGTTCATTGTGTACGTGTCTTTTTCTATATATTTTTTAATACATGCATTTTTAGTATGCAGGTTTTTCTTGTAGATACTGGTATTTTTAATGAGGCAGATTTTCTGAGGTTTTACCAAAAACTGCACTTCCTAAAGTTTTGAATGTAATAATTTTTGTTTGAAAAGCAAAGCATGCTCTTATGCATCGAGCAATATTGAAGGAGCTAGAGTGAATATCTTGAATGTGTGTAGACAAGACAATGGTAGAGTGATGAGCATTGGGTGGAACTTTGACTTAGCAACATTTAGTAAAAAGACAAAAAATAATTACTCTTCACATCGAACTGCTACTGTGACAGCAAGGTGCAGATAGTAGGCGCCTTTGCGAAGTGTCTTGTGCTTGCTGTGTGCTGTACCATGGTGGCCATCTAGCATATACTTGGCAAAGGACAGCTGCTGCCTCTGAAATTTCTGTGCACCTTATGCATCTTTTTCTGCCTTGTGTATTGCATTATTAGGCATATGACACGTGAGAACTTTCAGACAAGAGGATTCATGAACCATTGCAGACATCAAGTATGCATTGCTGTTGCAGTTATAAGAAAGGGTTGGTGGGGGTTCATTGAAATAGGTTGTTTCTGTGACACCTGATAATCATAGCCAGCAGGATAAGTGGGTCTGTAGTTGTTAGCTTGTTGAAAGCAAATTGGCACGAACATTTGCAGGAGTTGCTTAAAATTAAGTTCAACTGAACGAATTGTACGAAGTGAAGCAGTGGTAAATATGTGCTGACAGTAGATTGCTAGGAAAAGGCAACCTGAAGAATAGCTAGCCATCGGAGAAGGTGCTTCACACAAAATGAAAGAATATGATGAGCAGAGCTCTCGGGCACTGCTCAAATAGCTTATATTTTTGTCTAAGAGGTGTGGTATCTATGCAGATGCACGTGTCTGAATGTGCTGTATCATTGGCATCTTTTAAAATTTCTGTTACTTGTCCTTCTTCGTACTAACAACAGTGGGTTTGTAAAAAAGTGCTGTGCAGATATAATTTTTTTATGGCTCACAGGGCATAACCTTCAGTGACACTGAATATTGTGGTGAAGACAGTAGCTCACTTATATGTTATTGCAGTTGTGCATGGACTTGTGGTTAAGTTCAGTTATACGAGGTACTGCTATCCCACAGGTTGAGTGGCCCTTACTCTCATCTGTGGTGATTAGAACAATTTGTGCTGCTTGCAGTGTTTTACTTGGCATCAAGTCTTGTTGCAGTAGCAGCACAGCATTAGCAGCTGCCCTGTCTTTTGCAGTGATAGCTGTTCTACAGTTTTCCACACTTTTAACTGACAGCTTTTGTTTGTGTAGAGTGGTTGGTATCATTTGTATGCTGAAGAGGAGAGGAAAAAAGAAAATCACCCCACCTCGGGATTCGATTTTGGGTCTCCTGCATGCAAACCAGATGTACACCACTGAAATAGACTAGGTGCTTCAAATGCACCTCTGAAAACTGCATAGCACAGCTGTGTTTCTAAGCCTTATGCCATGCCTATGTTACATTGAATGTGAAACACAATAACTGAGAGTAAGACGAATGTCAGTCCACTTCCCTTGCTTGTCACTCAATGTGATGGTTAGACAAATGCTTCATGCACCTGTCTTCAACCAGCCATGTGCTCCTGGCCCTTCCCAGTGACAAAAATCTTGCACAACAAAAGTTGAGTAAAGGTGACTGGGTCAAAGCAACAGGACACACACAGTAGATCCATTAAGGCTGCAGCTACTGCTGTGAATGCACTGTGGATTTTGTGAGACTGGTGGTTTCATATTTTTTCTCTTTTTTTCTTCTATGCAACGGGTACAATAGTGACAGCTTGCTAATGTTGCATATCCCAACCCCTTTGCACATTTCAGCGCCAGGCGTCGTTCAGCACGGAGTTTGTGCGTGCCCATGGGAGGGCGCTGCACAAGCGTTCCACCATTGAGTTCCTGGTGCGGGGCAAGATGGCCGGTGGCCCCCTGGAGGCAACGGGGGGCGCTCCTGGAACCGCACCGGCTGTGCCTCCGCAGTCGTACCCTCATCGCTTTGACCGCTGCAGCTACTCGACACCCACCTACTGTGACCTGTGCTCAAGCATTCTCTGGGGACTTGTCAAAACTGGTGAGATCTTTAGCCTTAGCCTATTCACTCCTGTTAACCCTACGTGCGCGAGCGTTACCTACAGGCAACAAACCAAAACATTTTTTTTTCTTGTTATGTTTCGGCTTTTAGTACAATGTTTTTGGCTAAATGTCTTTGGCCAACACTGAACGTTAGGTAGCAAGTATCATTTGTTGTATTAGAGCAGGAACAGAGGACCACAAAGAAGTTTCGCGCACAACTCTCTCTCTCTCTTTTTCTTTGTTTTTAAAGCATGGGTAGAGAAGAAATACTGATGTAAAATCCCTGGCTGCAGTGGTATCACACAGCTAATGCAGAGGAAATTCATTGCACACTTCTGTTTCTCATCAAAGAAATTGTCTGTACAAGTTCCACACGAAGGCATAGGTAGTCTGGAGTGAAGCCTTCTTTTGGTGTTCTGTCTAGTGTTGGCCACACGCAACGAACCTATTGGTGGAAAGGAGTCCGTGAAATATTTTTTCTTTTTGCTAAGTGTTCTTATTCTCGATGTATTCTGAACATTTATATGGAAAATGAGCATTTCCTTTAAGCTTTTTAATGTCTTGTCCTTAAAGCGTTCACCAACCCTACAAAAATCTTTGTTTTTTTTTTCCTTTTTCTTGTCTGTTTTCTTCTAAACTACCCGACTTATGAAATTAGTAGAGGACTTGACTTATGACTTATTGAAAGACATACCACATTGTGCTTGTGCTCTTCCTCTGCAGGCATGCATTGCGTGGACTGTGGTTACAACTGCCACGAGCGATGTCTGCCACAGGTGCCCAAGAACTGCACCAAGTACAAGAGTGTAGTTCCGGACCCTGGCTCGACTGCACTCACCAAGGGGCCTAGCTCTGAAAGTGCCTCCATCACCTCCGGTAGGCAGCATTTCTGAGCTGCTCATTATTTTGTTTGTGAACAAATCGTGACATCTTTCGACCCCTTCTCCAGCTGCTTGCTTGTGATCAATGGTTTGGTCTACTTTATGGATAGCTAGTCGACATACTCATTGTGGAAGGGGTTTGCATTAATTTTGCTGCATAGTGAAATCCGGAGTTTGACGAAATCTCGTCTGGTAGGGAAGTAATGGCATTATAGGAAGGAAAACAGAACGCCGACCAAAATGGGGTCTAAAAATTCTTAAATGTCTAAAAGTCAGTGAACAAGGCTTCCGTGGGGAAGCCGAAACATTTAAAAATTTTTAGACAACCCCATTTTTGTCAGCGTTCTATTTTTCTTCCTATTTGGCTACATTTTCTGTGAGATGGGCATGTTTCAAGCAGAACTCGTTCTTACTGTTTCCATGAAGACTGGCATTAGCTGCAGGTGAAATTATAGTTTTCAATGGGTGTCTAGCAGTCAGGGCAGGGCAGGGTTAGGCAGATAGAAGAGATGATTGACCGATTGGCTATGTTGCTATTCTGCCTCTCCCCTGCAGCCTGGCCTTACATAAGATGTTTCTTGCACTCTCTCTCCTCTTCTGCTTATTGCACTGACATAAAGTAGACATTATTTTGAGTTAGGTGAGCACCCGTAGCACTGTCAAATCTTGCATATTTCTGTCTGCCCATTCTTGTCTTATGTGAATATGAAATAACACAACAAACAAAGAAATGGGTGGGCAGGCAGGCTAGTGTACAGAATGGTTCTCAAGAGTGTTTTCGGGATTCTCTGTGTACAGAAGGAAAATATTTTCAGTATTTCTAGAATTCTATATAGTGAGTGAAACTAAAAGTGATCACAAATATAGTTAGTTGAAAATTGTTAAACTACTAATTGCGAATTTTATTTTATCTTGCAAGTAATGTCTACTTCTGAGTAGTCCAGGTGAAGTGATGAAATTGTACTATGCGACGGGCAATCTTTTAAAAACCTTTACAGTGAAAATCTAGTTGGCATAGCACTCAGAATATGGGCTTTTCAGTATTTTGAGCTATTGAAGTGTGTGTAGGGCTGAAATATGAGCTTAAGCTTTGCACTTTGCCAAGCTCAGTGAAGGCCATCGGCCAAGCTAAACTCTCTTGAGCTTACTTTATTTAAGCAGCTGAGCTGGCTTGTGGTTGAAGCCGTGACGCTACTCTTTACTTGCATTTTGGCTAGGCTTAATTTCTGCCCGTTAGCGACACCACGCTGAATGATTATCTCTTACGTATGCCAATGCCTTTGTATAATGCAGGCATGCACTCGACCAGCCAGTATTACGACCAGTTCTCGTCCAACTGCCCGGAGAACCGGACACACGAAGGTTACCTCTTCAAGCGGGGAGCCTTGCTCAAAGGGTGGAAGCAGCGTTGGTTTGTGCTCGACTCCACCAAGCACCAGGTGAGCTTGACTACCATTGCTAGACAGATCTGCAGTGGGCGTTTTGATTTACAGTGTTATCGTAAAGGAAAATTCGTATAGAAAAAAAAAAAAACGACATTTTTAGCTCATACACAGCTGGGGAGGGACGGGTATCACCAGCATAACTGTTTTGCTGTTTTGCATTTCTTTGTTGCAACAGCTGATACGCTTTTTACTATTGCAGCTGCGGTACTACGACGCGGTGGAAGACTCACACTGCAAGGGGCTGATTGACCTTTCCGAGGTGATCTCAGTGACCCCGTCTCTGATCATCCAAGGGGCACCGAAAAGGGCTGACGAGAAGTCCTTCTTCGATGTAAGTCTTTCCTTTTCTTTCAGAACTCGTGTGAGAAGTGTTAAAAAATTTCACAGAATGTGAGCTCCCTGGAAAAAAGAAATACATACTTCTGCTTAGTTCAGTCATGCAGCCTCGAAATGAGCTCAACACCATGTTGTTCACACCCACCACTGCCGAATCCAAATCTGAGCTGTAGTCTATGTGTGTAGGGTCTGTGTGCTTAGAGTCCTATGTTATTTGGTTTCGTGTACATAGCTAGTGCCAACTTCTTTAATGACCATGAGTGTTGGAGCTTGCTGTGGTAATTGTCATTGATTTCATGCCTCCACATAAGATGCTCAACTGGTCATAAGGTGCCAGTTGGGAAGCAATGGTACCTGAAAATGTTCATAAAGGTAGCTTACAAGAAGCATGTGCTCAGCTAAAGTAGTTTGTGTTCACCTGCGCTGTACAAGGCTTCTTAATGTATTTTTTTGCTTTCTCTTCATGCAGGTGAAAACAAGCAAGCGGATGTACAACTTTATGGCTGCAGATGCTGCGGCTGCACAGGAGTGGATCGAGAAGATTCAGTCTTGCCTGCAGTGAGGAGTGAATAGGTCATGTGACCACCACTTCCATCCCCACTGGCCTGCACCATAGGCTCAGCAGAGATCTCTTCATGCGTCTCTTTCCTAAGGCTCTCGCACTTCACAGGACGCTTGGAGCAAAGCACTGCGATCAAGTTCTTCACTGTGTATTTGCTACTGCCCATTTTTCTGCACAAGGAAGCCGGCCAGCTTGAAGAGAATGCCAGAGACCAGAAAAATGAAGGAGTGGTGGAAGAAGTGCCACTGTTTGGCAATGCCTGCATTAGAATGGGCAGGCATTCAAAATCAGTCTCGTTATATTTGAATCCCTGCCACCAGGTTCTTTCGAAAGGGTTCTAGAACCAGCCTGCTTTCAACATTTATTCCAAGAGGAGTTTACTTGACAAAGGAAAACCATGGGGTACTTCAACAACCACGACCAAAAAGGATGCGACAAGCAAGATCCCTGCAAGATAATGCCCCCGTGTTTGGCAGGCATTTTTAATGTTCATTTTGAATGTGGCGTCCTTTTGCAGGGTGGATACAAGAGTGCACTCACCAGGTCAAATTCTTGTAACTGGTGAGAATACTTCTGCACAATGGACAAACAGGGCTGCTATGAGAGGATCGCAGTGGCTGATGTAGGAGGCCGCTTCAATGTGGAGAACAACAAAATGACCTTTTAAGACAAGACCACTAGTCCAACGTGCCACTGCACCAGTGTTTTTTTTCTTGTGTGTGTGCCTTAGACTGTTTTAAGTTTTAGCCCTTGACTCTCTATCTCGTCATTGCAGTGGACACTCTTATTAGATAGCTTGTGTTTGTATATTGTGTTGATGTACTTTTTTTTTCTCATGCCAGTGGGCCAATCATTGCGACCCTTCTCACCGCTACTGCCAGGCAATGAGTGTTTTTGTATTAGCCACGCGCGTCGGTGTGCATAGTTCACATTTTTTCCCCTTTGTTGATGGTATCTTGTTGTGGACCCAACATTGCCCGGCAACATTCCAGTTCTGAAAAAGGTTATTTCCCTTGTTTTGTTTGCTTTTGTTACAGCAAATTGAAAATGAAAAACATTGTCTTTCTTGTCTTTATTGCCTGAAAATTTAAATTTTTGCCTTTTACCACTTATGTACAGCATGCCAGAATACTGCAATCTTTCTTTATCAACAGCATTGGATGAGAAAGTAAAAGGCAAAATGAAAACCGACTCGTCGTATAAATGTCAACTCAGAAGATTAAGTGCCACCAGAATCTGAATGTGCCTGTTGTAAGTGATTTTACTGGCATGGACTTGTGGCATGCTTCTCAGCAGCTGACGGCTACTGTTTTATAGTAGAAATACAAATGTACCAGCTGCTGTATTGTTCTGCTTGGCTCACTGGTCAGAATGGGTGCAAATGTATCATTATTTGTAAAGTGCAAATAAGATTTTGGTGTGTGAACACTACAACATACAGGACTGGGTAGCAAGTATAGTTATGCCAGAAGTGCTGTTGTTTTACAATGTACACATTTTTTTCGCACTCTTATTTGCACATAGGCCAGCATGCGGACAGACACATGTACAGAGAACTGTAAAGCCTCCACTGGCATATGTACTGTTAGAAAAGAAATAATTCTTGTCTAGGAAAAGTTTTACTTGTTCTTGCGACAGACAGATTGCAGTATTCCGGTTGAATGTAGCCAGTCATCGTGAATTACCGCTACTATTACTGTTGCCTTTAAAATGTATCTAGCAACCTACGCGAAAGCTGACACACCGGCATTGCAGCCTGTACATATTGTACTGCATGCCTAGTGGTTGCTTTCTTTCTTTTTGTTTCCTGCCTGCCTGAAGCAAATAGGATTTTCCAATGTGCACAGACAATATGCGAAGCAGGTGTGAAATTTGCATTGATGCAATACTCTTGTACATAGGGAGGATACCACAGTGGTGGTTGTTATGCAAAGTGGTTGCAGCTGCAAAGCTGTGGAGGAGCTACTTTGAGACTGCCAGTAAGCTGCAACCTGAGGAAATGTATTGAAAAGTGACAAGCTTCGTGTGTGCCCAATAAAACGAAGCCCCTGAAAGATGCTGCATGGACTGCATTTATTGAGATTTTCCTTGCTTGTCTCTTCTTTAATGGTACTGCCGTACAAAGCAGTATATAATGGAAGGACAAAGGAGGTTATGAAAAATTCCAAAATGTCTGCATAAACTTTCAGAAAACTGAACATCGGGTACAGCGAAAAGCCTCCCCTTCCTTTCTTCCCTCATGCCTGGGAGTGCTCCTGATTAGGTGGTGATAGGCGGTGCCCAAATCTAGGCCTCAGCAAAGATTCTCTCTGGGTAACAAGTATACATCTCGAACCTTGCATCTGCTCGAGAGCTTCTTTCTCGCGTTCGGTGGACCATTGTGCGTGTATGCGCGAGTTGGTAGAAAGAAATCTGGTGACTTCTGCTTATCGAAATTTGCCTTTGCCTAGGTACTGCGGAGGAGGACGCACTTTGCTTCATTTGTCTCTAGCCGAGCTGCACTACGCGACAACGTACACATATTCCGTAATAGGCTCGCTCTTGGGTCGTGTTTTGTGGCGCTGCTTTCATGACTGCGAGGTCCTCGGCTCAACTCACGTGTTCGACAGACTTCTTTTATCTGACAAAAAAATAAAAATAAAAATCAGCCCTTCCACTCTGTGAAGAAGGACGAGCAGCGAAGCTGTGGTTTGTTTTACCTCAATCGACGCATCTGTGTGTATACAACTATTACGCTCAACATGCGTCCAGCCCATACCAGAGCTCCGTGGAAACTGCCGATAAGGTCGCCTAGGCAACTATGACGTACCATAGAATTAGTGCATAGGCTGGCTCCCTTTAGAGAGCCAGAGTTGCGCCACTGCTTTTCGCACGCCGCTGGCACCGCCTCCAGCGATTCTAGCGCCGCTATTCGCCGAACGCCATCACGTGGTCAAAATGGGTTCCACTGAGCTGCGCAGAAGCCAACAATCCGCAGGTGACGCTAGCACTCTGCAGGAACCGGCCGACCAAGCGCAATTGACATCGGCACTCTTATTATTTCTCTTGCATGTTCCTCGAAGCTGCTGGTAGGAATGTACGTGTTCGCAGGTATTATCTCGGTTAAATTTCGCAATCAATGTGACGTGACACACTGGGGTGTAACGTGGGGTGTAACGTGGTGTGACGTGACAAGATGGGGTGTAAAATTTTTTTCTATCTAGGCATGACGCTGCAGTAGTTTCAGAATACGATGTATACCCACATGAACGTTTCTTGTACAATAAACGTAACGTATGCAGCCTTAGCCAGCTCGTGTGTCGTCTACATATGAGATCCATAACACGGCTAATTTGTCCTTGATGTGTAAAACGCGGCTAGGATATACTGATATCGTTAGAATCAACATAGTGTAGCAGAGGTCAATGCAATCTATAGTGCATGCAGTTGCATGCAGTTCCTTGCGTCATTCACCTGAATCGTATATAGTTTCCTAATCTTAAACACAAAGAATGTTGGACGCGACAGCGGTTGCCCGTTCCTGCGGCGAGCGTCGGCGTTCCCGGCGTAACCGAGCGAACGAGCACAGCGAAAGATGAGGGCGAACGCGGCGCGCAGCGGCGGTTGAAAAAAGCGGCGAGAGCGATGAAGCAGGAGGAGAAAGCGGAGAGGAGGGTGCAGCGGAACCAGGAGGCGGGAAGTGGAGGAGGGTATGACGAGAGGGTGAGGAGGAAATAGGAGTGCCGGCGACAACCAGGCATGCAGCCAGCTCGGAAACTAAGCTCTGGCGTGGGCTTCGGACCCACTGCGCATGTCCTACTTTGCCTGCGACGCCGCCGCCGCTAATGTGCTCTGCGCGAGCCACGTGTTCACGCTTTCTTTCTGAAGAATGAGCATTGCAACCGGTGGAAATGCCGCTGCTGGCTAAACGAGCTGCCCGAGCAGAGGCTCAGCACCGCCGCCGAGAGCGTCTTGTCGTTCGGAATCAATTTTTTTGCTACAATATATCGCGCGTTCAAAACACCTAAACAGCTGCACTCGAAATTTGCATTGGGGAGTATTGTAAACGTCAGTGACTTTTTCAAGCGAAGCTTGTATTGACTCACAAGTTTCCATGGCGTTGTGGTCACGCAAAAAATATACCCCAGTTGCTCCCAGAGTATAGCAGGTGCAGGAAAGGGCGGTTTGGTTAGTTTACAGCTGCGCCGGAGCGTGGGTCATTAGCAAGGATTCCAGCTGCATAGGCGCGCGCTCACGCTACGCGAGCAACCAATCGGAGCCGTTTCGCTTCCGCCGGGGAGGGAAAGGGTCTCGCGCGTGCTGCGCCGCCTTCATTTCCCTTCAATTCACTCTCGGAATACGGATGGGACGGCCACGCGTTGTGTGTTCCCCCGAGGTGCAGGCAGCCTTCGACGAGCGGTGGCGAGTACTCGCCTGTGAAAAGGCGCGTAGATCCAGCCGTTAGAGACGCCAGAGTCCAGGCAATCCGACAGCTACGAGAAGATCCCGAGCTGAGGGAGCGGGAGGCCGACGCAATCCGGCACCGTTACGTGTCGGTTACTTACCCGTAGCGAAGGTCAGGTCCTCGCAGGACAAACTTCGCTTACCCCCATTTTCCGGTTGGGGAAGGGTTGGTGATTTCTTTAACAATGCCAAGAACTAAAACGTCATCTTCTGTCAGAACCACCCTATATATCAAACAGAACCGATCACCAAGATTATGTACAGGTGCCATTTTCCCGGTGTAAGCCATTTACTTCTATTGCATCCAGGGAATGGAACCACCCGCCCGCCTCTGTCGCAAAACTCTCGTTATGCTTTGATCCTGACCACTCAGTAACCGAACTGATCGATGTAGTAGCATTTAAGGCTGCCGTTGAGGATTCCAATCGAATGCATTTATAACGAATTGCTTGCGGCCTCCGAAATCATCCGTTATATAAGTCACTTCGTTGTAAAAGTCGTGCACTGCACAGCTCACGATAGAACCGAGGCGCGTATACTTGAAAGGCTAGAAGGCACAGCGCCTTAGCAACAGCTGTTCAACACGATTGCCTGAAACGCCGCCGGCGACGCTCTCATGTCACGCCGTCAGGATTATTGCCGTTGCATGTCGCCCACGACAGGTTATGTTAGTTAGGTTAGTGCAACATGCGTTAGGTGTCGAGGCGTACTCACAGCGGTTGCGAAGGGCGTCGAGCGTCGCCGGCGATGTTTCAGCCAATCGCGTTCGATCACGATTGCTAAGGCGCTGGGCCTTCTAAATTTTTAATATATGAGACCCGGACAGAACTATCCATCCCATATATAGGTCATTTCGTTGTAACGCGCTCGACTGTACTTGTATTTAGAAGCCGAATTGCTGTTTCTGCCTCTAATGCTTGTTTCCCTCTCCCTTCTGTAACGACCTCGGGTCTTAATGGTATTTCATATAAATAAATAAATAAATAAATAAATAAATAAATAAATAAATACTCTGCATTTAAAAGGACGTACACCATGTGATGCGGCCACAACAACTTTAGCGCCCGTGGTGTTAATCTTGTTTGTTCTTATTGACGCTACAATGGCTTCGCCAAACAGCAACGCTCGCCGTTCTGTCTCCTGGCAGAAGCTTTGTAGCTGGTAGCGCCGTCTCTTTAGCAATCCGCAAACTAACTGCTGAAAACCGTGGCTTCCGAAAAAGCAGCAGCTTACCATTGCGCCAGTGCGATCTTAAAGGCAGCGTAAAGGCGGTCGTCCTTACATTGTCCACTTTGCAGTAACGACAGCACAGAATTCGGCTTTTTGTCATATTTTTTAAAATTCTATCTAAATATTAAAATAAAAGACATGCGGTGCCAACAAAGTTATCTTTTTATGGCTTGTGAACGTTAAACTTTCAGATTATGCTAGGAATATCTACATAAACAAATGACACAAATACCTAGGAAAACTAGTGAGAATTCTAGAGTGGGAATCACGTACCAACACATTTGAACTCCTCCCATTTCTCTATGCTCCTCCGTTGAACCACGTTGAACTGCAACAGAACTGGCGGTCTTCCCTCTTAAGTTATGATGCATGCTCGACTCGGCCGTGTGTGCCAGTCGATCTACGGGGTTTTGTTTGGTTCAATGGAACCCAGAGCTGGAACCGGTGGTGGCGCACCCTTGGTTGGTCGCGCTGCTCCGCGGACGGCTTTGGTGCTCTCCATGGTTGTATGCCTTGGCCTGCTTTGTGCCGAGGCAGTCCGAGGGTCAGTCAGGCTTGAGTCCTGTAAGACCGACATGGCTGTTTGTGTGTTGAGTGCAGTAACTCTGTGTTGCTGCACCACAACGGCCCCCTTGTCCGGGAAGGACCGTTGGCCCGAACCAAAGCCCCCCGCCCAGTCAACCCGGGTAGAGGGAGGGGGGAAACGGGGTCAATGTATCGAATGATGCTGGGTTGATGAGTACACGAAAGCTCATGGACGCGGCGCCTTCAAAGGTGCCAAGTCCTCTTCCCATCTGACAACGGTTCCGGACGAGATAAACACGCCAGGTTACATTTTAGAGCGCAGCTCTTAGCCGCCCGTTCCTGCGTCGGCGTAAACGAGTGAACTAGCTCAGCGAAGGATGAAAGAGCGAACGTGGAGCGCAGCAGAGATAACAGTTGTCCTGAACCGTGATACCATGCATGCATGCCTAATAAGAAATGAAAGCATAGCATTATATTCGACGCTTTACATAGAAATTGGAAATGCTCATAGACGTTGCCACCATACGGTGGTGTATGTGTTTGTCACACGCAGAATTTTCAATAATCGTTCGATAATAACAAGTAATCATGAGGTAAGCGATCGACTTGTACTCGCAAAACAATTAAAAAAAATGAAAAGATAGTGCAGAGAGAAAGTGCTGCCGGCATTGCCACGCGAGCGCGGCTCCTACGCGTACAGGGAGTGGCTTTCCCGCATAACTTTGAAGCCCAAGATGGCGTACTTTGGCGCAAATCTGGCTCCGTAAAGGGAGCTTATACAGTAATTGTAAGTGGATGGATTGATGGATGCTATGAGTGCTCCCTTCGGAACAGGGAGGTGGGTTACTCCACCAAGCTCTTGTTATTATATTGCCTAATGTCCTACCTATGTTAAAAGAAAAAAAAATAAAAAAAATCCCACAACGAATTCATATAACCAAACTTTCTGAACCCCTACTGTGAACTTTATTTTTTTCCCGCCTCCGTTGTTTGTCGTTTAGGCACTTTTCTTCCACCAATCTTCCTATCGCCGCTTACTCTTCAGCGGACATGTTTATTTCCCCCCTGTTCTCGCTGAACCCAAGGGCTTCAAGGAGGCCAGAGACTCCTAAATCTACCACTGGACAGATAACTTCTCATTCTAATGAAACATGCTCCATCGTTTCCCTAGATTTACCGCAGCCACAGGCGACTCCAAAGATTGGACCCCACCATGAAATTTAGGCTACCACCCAAAATTCAACGCAGCTGCGCCAGCCTCCTGCACAGACTTATGCTGGGGGGTGGCGTTTACGAGCGGGTACGGGCACGTCATGGGACGAACCCAGTCACCAGACTGTGAACTGTGCAATGTGAAAGAGACTCTAAATCATGTGCTGTGTGACTGCCCTCAGTACGTGGAAGAGCACCAAAAGTTGAATAATATCCTTGCGCGCCTCGGCAGCCCACCTCTGTCGAAGAATGTTATTTTAGGCCCTTGGTCAGGTGTTAAATCGTGGTTTAGGGCTGTTTAGTCCTTACTTAATTTTTAAAACGCAGGGGCCTGGACTGTAGGCTTTAAGTTGTCCAAACAGCTTACTCTATATACTTGAAATCTTTCACCCATCATGCGCCTTTTTCTTCCCTCTTTCTTTCCCTCTTCCCCTTTCCCCAACGCAGAGTAGCTGGCTAGAGGAATGTGCATCAGGCTGACCTCCATGCATTTCGTATCATTAAACCTTTCTCTCTCTCTCACCGCAGCAAGCACGTGCTTCTTCTTCCTTCTTATATCTTGCTTTATAAGTGCGTGTTCTAAGGCATCTTGATTTCGTTTCGAAAAGAAATGAGCTTCTGTTTGAGTTATCATAAATTGTTTCTTTCCTAATTTCGATTTTTTCCTCTTAAGTAGTTACTCATGGCAGGTTTCTTTTCCATTGCCGCCATGAGATTATTTCAGCCTCTCTGACTTTCCGCTTGACGTTCTTTGTTGCTGTGTTGCTCACCCTACAGGCCGCATACTTGCTGGTAAGCTTCCTAGTTCTTTTCCTCCACTGTCAATCAATGTTCTTCCTGTACAAATACTTGAAAACTCTCCCAGTCCATTTACTTTCTTCCATATTCCTCAGTCGCTCTTCATGATCAATTTTACTGTGAGCTTCTCTCACTTAAAAACTAATCCAGCCCATATCACCCTGCACAGCTTCATTTGTAATCTTCCCGCGAACGCCCAATGCGAGGAGTACCACTGACCTTTGGTTGCCGTCACACCTTTCCATTACATTACACCTTTCCACATAACCCGGAGTACCTCGTACCTATTGTATCCCGGTAGCGCTCTGTGTTTCATCATGACCGCGTTTCTCTTCCCCTTTGCTGTTATTGTTTTTTCTGTGTTTCCATATATAAATCTCACCTTCGTTTATCCGTATACCAAGGTATTTGTTCTTTTACCTGAGGTATTTCCTGGCCCTGAATTGACACTGTTTGTTCCCTGTTTTCATTGAATACCATAACACCTGATTTCTTAACGCTAAATTTCAGATCTAAATTCTCGCCTTCCTGTCCACTGATCACTTTGCTTGTTAGCTAGCAACACAATGTCGTCCGCATAAAACAAACCCGGAAGCTGCTGCTCTACTACTGTACCCGCCTGTTTGTATGAGAGATCAAACCCGATATTACTTCTCTCTAGCGGCCCGCCCTTTACATCCTCACCATGTACGTCATAAACAGCAGTGGGGATAAAGGGCATCTGTGCCTCAGCCCCTTGTTGATGTCAACTATCTCCTCGCTCCTGACTGACAGACTATTATTTTTCTTTTCTCTCCTTATCTGTTCTTCCCCTTTTCCCCTCCCCAAGTGTAGGGTAGCCAACCGGACACGTCCTTGGTTAACCTCTCTACCATTCCCTCTTTATTTCTCCCTCTCCCTCTCCCTCTCCCCTCGCTCCTCATCCCTTGCCATTCAAGGCAAACGGTATTTTTTAGGTAAATCTCTCTCAAAAGCTGTATGCAATCGTCGCCCAAGCCTTCCCCTTCCAGAATATCCCACAATATGCTGTGGTCTGCGTTGTCACACGCTCCTGTAATGTAAAAAAAGCCACTTATAACGGTATCCTTCCTACTCTGGATATTTGAATACACTGAATGAGGACAAATAAGTTATCATCCAGACGCCTACCTATTCGGAAGCCATATTGAAGTTCTCCTAAAATGCCATTATTCTCTGCCCATGCTTGCAACTTTAATTTAATTACCTGCATTGCTAACCTGTATATTAGCTCTGTAATATACAAGAACCTCTGTAATGGTCAACTGTCTTATATGAGTGAATTCCATCTTTCTCCCCCTTACCTTTATAAATTCAATTCATTCTACTTTGTCGCCAACTGTCTGGTATTCGTTTTTCTTTTAAACTGTTTTATACTACTTTCAACAAAGCTTCCTTACTTTTTGGACCTAGTTCATTCATTAGCCCAACGGGAACCTCGTCTAGCCCTGTGGCTGTGCGCTTCGGGATTTTCTCTTCGGCTTTCTTCCAGTTGAAAATTGTCAGCACCAGCTCCTTTTCCATATGGTTCTCTTTCATGCTGTTCGTTTTTTCCTTCAAGTACAACCTCGTCATTGCCTTGGAAAGAGCCGGCTGTTATTCTTCAGATGTAATTTAATGCCGCGTCCCTTTCCAGTTTGTTTCCATCTTCGTCTAGAATATGTTGTTGTATTGTTACAGACTTCCTGCCTAATAAGTTTATGTGGTTCCAAGATATGCTAGGTGCGGCCTCCTTTTTCTCACGTATTTCTGACAACTAAAGGTTACTTTCACCTTTTACCCCAGCGAAAGCTGTATATATAAACCAATACGGGTGCAGTGCGGCGGTGCAGATGTCAAAATACGGAACGGATTAGAATGCTCGCCGTGAACAATAGCGTTACGTCAAGATTATCGCAGTATATACGCAGGAGAGGTATCAGCGCTAAAAACAACTGCATTGTCGATGGGGCGGACACGTATAGTTCGCACCTCCGAAGAACAACATGCGTACGAGGAGCGCCAGAGGGAACAGCAACGAGAATGTAAACGGCACCGGTGCGAAACGACCACTGACGAAGAACGTTCCCGCGATGCTGAACGAAAACGACAATCGCGAGTCCGGGCACCTCCGAACGAGCAACGACGTCAGACTCGCAACGCAAAAAATGGCAACCATTCCACTCTGTGAATATGGAATGGCAGCGAAAACACTTTGCTTTTCGTTTGGGAGCTTTGACTGTCGTCAGCTTTCGCTGCCATTCCATCTTCACAGAGTGGAATGGTTGTTATTTTTTTTATCTTTGCTTGAACCAGTAATTAAACCATATATTTTTTTCTCCCGGTATATTTCCCATTTTCTGGCTACTTCATCCTGCGGCAACTGCGCTTTTTTTGCCTGCCTGTGCTCTCGGGATGCTTTCTGTCGTTGAGTGATCGCTTCTCGCATTTCCCTATTCCACCAGCTTTTCGGTTTCTTATTTCCTTTCCAACGAGCATGTTGCTTCTCATCCCGTATTTCTGTCGTTATTACACTAGAAGCTCTCTATATTCCCACTCTTTGCTTGGCCATTTGCGACTCTTGTGAGTGAGTGAGTGAAGAAACTTTTATTGCAGGTCCAGCGAGGACGCGAACTCGTCGCGCACCTGGCTAGTCCCACGTCGGGACCGGCAGGTCTAGCCCACCGGCCCGGTCGCGGGCACGCCGGACAGCCAGGATTTGTTTTTCTAGAGCGGGGCTACGCAGAAGCGAGTCCCACTCCTCCTTGATGAACTTGGGGTATGTCGACCCGCACTCCCACAGCATGTGCGCTAGAGTGGAGGTCTGCCCGCAGGAGGGGCAGGCGCCGTCGCGATACACGTCCGGGTAAGCCTCGTGAAGAACGGACAGACACGTATACGTACTGGTCTGCAGAAGCCTAAGCGAAACGGCTTGCGCCCTATTCAGCTTGGGGTGAGGGGGTGGAAAGACCCTTCTAGACATGTAGAAGAATTTAATAATCTCGTTGTGAGTAGCGGGAGCGTCCTTGTGGCCGTAGGGAGGAGGGGAGTCGGTGCTTCTTGCAGAGGAAGCGCGGTCGGTGAGTTCACGCGCAGCCTCTTGAGCAGACTCATTGAGGTTCGGGGGAGCACCCTCGACCGACCCTACGTGAGCTGGAAACCAGTGGATTGAATGATGCGTGAGAGCATATCGACTCGAGCTGCTAAGAAGACGAGCAGCTTGCTTGGCGATGCAACCCTTCTGAAGAGCCCTAACTGCCGTTTTGGAATCGCTATATATCTCGGACCCACGACCGTCTAGCAGGGCGAGAGCGATGGCGGCTTGCTCGGCGACTCCGGGGTCTGAAGTGCGAATGGAGGCGCAATTGGAAATCTTGCCGCTAGAGTCGACCACTACGATGGCAAAGGTCTTCCCATCGCTGTACTCCGCGGCGTCGACGAAGCTTGCTGTAATGTCTCGTTGCTTGATATGTTTCAGTATGGCTGCTGCTCTGGCCTTGCGCCTGCCCTCGTTATGGACGGGATGGACATTTCGGGGCACAGGGGCCACTTCGAACTTGTCTCGAACGCACCTAGGGATCGGGGTAGTGACCATCGGGAATCTCGCAGGTTGGTAACCCAGCTCTTCGAGGATGTGTTTACCTGCCGCTGTGGTGCTCAGGCGAGTGAGTTGCGCGCGTTCTTGGGCTTCGGCAATCTCCTCGGCAGTGTTATGCACCCCCAGCTTGAGGAGATCCTCGGTATGGGTCCTGATGGGTAGCCCGAGAGCCCTCTTGACCACTTTGCGGATGAGAGCATTGAGCTTGTCTCGCTCCGCTCTGAGCCAGTTGTGCATAGATCCTCGGTGCCGGTTCCAAACCGGCACCGAGGAATGAAGGAACACTCTTGTGACTATATTTGTTATTTTCTCAGCGTTCAAATTTGGACTGGCCACTTCGTGCTCCTTGCTCTCTTTGCCAACTACATATCCCATTTCCAAAGTGATGCGTTTATGGTCACTCCCTATGCTGCTATACCCTTCCTTGTCAATGACCATTTCTCTCTACTTATCATTAATTCCTTCCGTCATCAGACAGCAATCAATGGTCGATTGCCGGTTTTCCGCTTCCCACGTGATCTGCCCGTCACACTCAGGCCCAGTATTCACGATAACGAAGTTATGTTGCTCACAAAGCTCTAGCATTGACTTCCTGTTGTTGTCGGTATAGCCATCTAGATCCTGTACGTGGTCATTCATGTCACGTAATAGGATAATTTCAACGCCATTCCCGAAACCGTTAATATCGGCACTTACACATCCCACTAACTCTTGATTCTTCTCTCTGCAATTATTTCCACAAATACGTCGCGCCCAGCCAAGTTTTCTTTCCGCTCATTGTACATGGTGACCAAAGATGCTCTTGAGATTTTGAATTTACTCTTTTCCATTTGGCTCCCTGATGGATGAGTATTCCGACTCCTCCTCCCTTTCTTTCTGATTTAGTTCTGTTGCACCCTTCCCAAACATAATTCTCAATCACTGGCGGTTCTTCTGAGTCTCTAAGGTGCGTTTCTGTAACCGCATGCGCCTCGATTTGTTTTCTATTTAACTTCTCTCCAATTTCTACACACTTTTGCTTTCTTCTGCCGCCCTGCATGTTTATGTAGCCTATTGCATGGCGAGCTATGTTTCTTATTTTCATCCTTTTTCTTTTATTGACGACGACGCTATTCCAAGGTTCCCTTAGGGGACCTTCTTCAATACTACATACACTGGCCTCCTCATAACCCGAGCCCCCCCCCCCCCCCCCCGCCCCTACCAAAAAAGAAAAGAAAAAGCAACCGTGTGACCAGCAAGTCGCCAGCCCACTTCTCGTCCAAGCCTGTGATTGAAGTAGATCCCGTCTAGTTGGAAACTACCACACCTTGTCACTTCCCTGTTTACTTCTACAACCTCGAAACCTTTCTCTCAACTAGCCACACCTTTCTCTCGGTAACCGCAACACATAACACCAGCTGGTGGTAAGAGATTTAGGTGGCCGTTAAACCGAGTATCGACGCGAGCGACGATATGCGTTGACCGGGGCGCAGTCAAAAGAGTGCACGAAAAAAGAAACACGATTGTTTGTAATTTGCGCTTGAGCATACTTCCTAGTTAATTAGCTGAATGAAACTTGGAAGGATAGAGTTGTATTCTAGCGGACGAACATTGGGGCTGTTCGTTTCCCTCCAGTAGAAGCCCATGTATCGATAGCAGAGGGGAATGCCACGATATTTACAACTTCACTGTGAACTACGCAATTACGAAAAGTAAATGAAAGTGGATGTAATGTTAAAGTCATCTTAGCGGCTAATTGCCATATAATTAGTTTTTAATTAATAATTAATAATTAATTCTTCACTGATGGCAAACAAAAATAACAGAACAAAACAAATGTTATCGCTTATTATTGTGTAATAATTTGCCATAATGACTCGCTGACGTTCTTTGATAATTTTCGCCGCCCACTTTCGTGCTTTTTTATAGCCGAAGTGGTGCCGCTAGTTTCTTTACAATAAACTCGATACACACCGTCCTTGCACCACGATAACTTCACTTCAAACGTTCCCGTGTGAACTGTATGAGGTCACACACTTCTCTCCCTGGTACGCCGTCGCATAGTCACATAGACATTGACCCCTGTAGTGTCATGGCTGCCATGACGCGTCTTCGGTTTTTGCAGTCAATTCTCGCGCTGGCGCTCTTGTTAAGAGACTTTCGCGCCTCTCTCTCTAGATCTGGCCCAGACTAATGGGACGCGTTCAAGGTGCAGTGGCGTCTGCATTGTTCAGTTGAAGGACGTGCACTCAGACGACGTATGTCAAATAACTGGCGGATACTGCCACGAAGCTCCGTATTGCCCTTCGGGTCAATCAACTGACTCCGCTGATGCGGTCATGGCAGCGTGAGCTACGGAGGCGTTTCCAACGCCTCACCGCAGCGTTGTCTTTGTCAGCTACTGCTTGGCGATGCATACGTAATCCGTTTGCACACCCTGAAGTTCTGCGCTTCGCAAGAAACTCGCTTCTTAGGCAGCTGAATGCATTCGGTTCTGCGGCCTCAAGAGCACTTCGTGTTATGTCGCTTCCCGCGCGTGATTATTCGCTCTTTGTATCGCATTTTGAAAACATGGTGCGTGCGACTATGCGAATGGATCATGTATCATATCTGCTTGTGCGCGCATTTATCGTTGCTTCAGAGCACAAACGTGCCGACGTTTCCTTTCATGATGGTCTTCCCTCCCAGCGGTACTTTTCCTTTCACACTAACCCTCTCGCCCAACCTGGCTTTATATACGATGCATTAAACGATTGCTGGCATTTGTTCCCTAGACACGTACTGGCGTCCGCCATTATGTCCGTCGACATGACATACAGATAACGGTAACGTAGAAATGCTTAGCGGGCTGCATCAGGTTCCACCTGAGGTCGCTGACCATCTTTGTGCACGACCATCAGCTGATGAAGTGAAGGCGGCATTATCTTCCATGAAGCGTGGCTCGGCACCAGGACCGGATGGGTTACTCGTCGATTTTTATTTAACATTCTGGGAATGTAATGGTGCCACTTTTCCTGTCTGTTATCAGCCGCTGCATTGAGAACTTTGAATTCCCGTCTAGTTCTCGCGACGGTCGTATTGTGCTGATACCTAAGCACGATCCATCATCATTTCATCCAGAGGAATGGAGGCACGCTATACTCAACGTTGACTAGAAAACCTTCACCGCTGTTGTCACTCAACGCTTCAGAATTCTGATGCCTTCCTTAATAGGACACCATCAGACATGCTCAGTCCCTGGCAGAGAGATACATAGTCTCTCGTTCGTTATGCGTGACAATGGCATACACGATGACGAAGTCAGCACATGGTCTCTTAGTTTCACTAGATCAAGAAAAGGCATTCGATCGCCTTGAACATAGCTACATATTTAATATACTGACCTCGTTCGGCTTTTCGTCCAATTTTGTTGAACTTATTAGGAATGCCTATTCAAATATCCGAAGTGCATTGTTTCTTAATGGTCGGGAGAGTGCACCATTTATCGCTACTCGTGGTGTTCGTCGTGCGTGCCCTCTATCCCCAGTACTGTTTGTGCTCAGCTTTGAGCCATTTCTGCTCTCAGTAGTGACAGACCCTTACGTATGCGGTCTTCCACTGCCTGGTAGTGGAGTTGTGAAGGTGACAGCCTTCGCGGATGACGTCACATTATATCTCGGGAATGAAGATAGCTTAACCCGTAGCCTTCGAATTCTTACTGAATACGGAAATACTTTAGGTGCTGCGCTAAAATTTTCAAAATGTGTTATTTGTTCATTGGTTCACCACAGACGCACCTAAGTCCCCTTTTCTGTCTTCAAAAGAGCAATTCTCTTCGCATTTTAGGTCTTGATTACACCTCTGATGGGATACCAGACTCTGTGTGGCTCTCAATTCTTGAGTATGTAAGGAGAAATATTCAACATGTTCAAGGGTCTGATTCACCCCCATTAGAAAGAAGGTACTTAGCACTGTCTGTATTTTACAGCCGAGTGTGGTACGTTTGTCCCGTTGTACAGCCACTATTACGGCTTACTAGGTCATTGCAGCCCCTTCCTGGTCCTTTCTTCTGGTCGAGCAGTAGAGAACTGGTCTGTCGCGCGGTGCTTGGGCAACCACGCTCTCGCGGTGGGTTCGATTGTTCCGATGCGTTCCGATTCGTGTCTGTCCATTGCCGGCTGCTTGCTCTGTGATTTCTGCTCCACCTGTTACAGCGTCATCAGTGTCCCGCTCGTGAACTCGCCTGCTGTTTCCTTGGCACAAAAATGTGTTACATGCTACCGAGCATGCACTTAAATCACTGACCACAAGCGTTAAACGCACCTGCATTTTACTCTACGACCATGACATCTTATCGCCACATACAAAAGGTATGTCCTGATGTGGACCTTCTGGAAAACCGTATTGTAGATACAATGTCAGCCTTACTGATTCTAGTTTCCCAGCGCGCCGCGCACGTTCCAACAATGTGTCGTGCGATGCGATAACGGCATCATTTCTGCCTGGTCACCTACACGACTTCAAGTGGCACCTATAGGGTGGCAAGCGCTCCAAACGCACGACTGACTAGACTGATGGCGCATAGTCCCATGTTCGCTGTGTCCCAATTGCCCCCCTCAAGGATTCAATAAACATCTGGTGCTGCAACGCGTCGTGGCCAAGGTATTTTGGGAAGGCCGTGCATACTGGTTTCCGTGGTCTTGGAGTTAACCGCTTTATTACATCTGGTCGCTGCTCACGTGGCCGCTTTGCGCGACATTTAATTGCTGCGGGGGCCTTTTGTCTATGGCGTAACCGATGCGAGGCAGTTGCCGCGGACCATAGTTTCTTCTGCTGAATATTGATGTTAAGAAGAGCCCTGGTCCTGACGGCATTCCAAATGAATTTTTACGTAAATATGCAGAATGGAACCCTAAATACCTAACTAAAATTTTTCAGTCCTCTGTTGATAGTGGTTGTTTCCCGGTAGCATGGAAATGCGCAAAAATCATACCTATACACAAAAGTGGCAGTACAGCGGAAGTGGCAAATTACAGACCAATTTCTATTACAAGCGCGTGTTCTAAGCTCCTCGAGCACATTGTTAATAAACAATTAGTTTCTTACTTGGACAAATACAACCTGTTTTTTCCTGGACAGCATGGTTTCCGAAAACAGCTCTCAACAACCACCCAACTCATTGAAATTGTACATAACCTCTCTGAAACGTTAAACTCCCGTGGTCAAACAGACATAATCTTCCTCGACTTTGCGAAAGCATTCGACAAAGTGTCCCATCCGAAGTTAATCATAAAAATTAATTCTGTATTTCTGAGCCCCGCAATCACTCAGTGGTTTTCATCTTACCTTTCTTCTAGAGAACAATACGTTGATTTCGGGGGGTGCACATCACGCCCTTCCGGTGTTGTGTCCGGAGTTGCGCAAGGAAGTGTCCTAGGTCCTCTTTTATTTCTGATCTTTATAAATGACTTGCCCAGTAATATTAGTGTCCCTGTCAGACTGTTTGCTGATGATTGTGTGATCTATAATAAAATTCGAAATAGTAATGATCAGGCCAATTTACAGTCTAGTCTGCAAATAATTAAAAAATGGTGTGACGACTGGCAGATGGAACTAAATGCAGCTAAGTCTGTTGTTATGTCCATAACGAGAAAGAAAAAAATTTTGCATTACCCTTACAATATGAATAGTATCACTATTAGCAGAGTCGATAAACATAAGTATCTTGGAGTAACGTTCACTTCTGACCTGAGATGGAATCAACACATTGATGCTGTATGTGGTAAGGCCAGCAAAGCGCTCTGGAGCCTAAGACGGAATATAAGTGCGTCGACACCTGAGGTCAAAATGTTAGCCTATAAATCCTTAATACGTCCTATCTTGGAGTATGCTAAAGCTGTATGGGATCCCTACACTAAATCCAACCAACAAAAGATTGACAGAATCCAGAGGTTAGCATCAAGGTTCATATTTAACGAGTATCGCTACTGCCAATCCCCCACTGAACTTTGTAAGCTTGCCGACCTACCTCCGCTAGACTTACGTACCAGGTATGAGCGACTGAAACTAATTTACCTTATCATTAATGGTCACTTGCTTGTCGACAAACACAACTTCTTCAAAATCTCGACAAATGAAATATCGAGACATCGTCATACCAGTACATCACACCCCCTCAGGTCAGAAATGACTGTTTTAAGTACAGCTTTGTCCCGAGAGGTATTACGGAATGGAATGCGCTCCCCGACTCTGACATGTCGGCCTCATGCGTTGAGGAATTTTTGCAATGTGTACACGTTATTCTTTTTGCCGCTAACTAATATGTAATCATAACTTTGCCAGAGGTGTATCTGTTCATATTGTTTTTTATTTTTGGGGGGAAGTTTGTAAGGTGCACGGAATCTAAACTGATTCGCGTCCCTGCTGAAATGTCTGCAGTTGTTCATTTACTTCCTTTTGTTGTCATACTGTATCCTTGTATGTGTTTGTATTTTCCACTCCTGTAATGGCCCTTCATGGGCTGACAGTATTATTAAATAAAAATAAATAAAATAAATAAATAAATAGTCGCCGCGCGCTGTTTACATTTCTGGGGAGGCTGTACTCTGAGCTACTGTCGTTTTTGTCAGAGAAATAGTTTCTCCTTGGGGAAGAGGAGTTCCTTCGACAGTGGTCATGCCGTTTCCTGTTGCTGGCTGACGCACGCGTGCGGCTTAATTTTCGACCAGCCTGGTACTTGCAACAAGGCCGTCAAAAGTATTCGTTGAACGTGGACAGAACGTAGGTACCCGTGATTTCTGTGTGTGCGTGCTCTCGTACACATGATGATTTTTGTATATACACGTCTCACAGCATCACTACAAAATTATGTCAAATGTATCTGTCACACCATCATTGTACATAACCATTGTGTACACTGTATATATTGAACATAATTTTATATATGTAAGAATTAGTTTATGTGTAACTGTGAATTTCCGTGGTCTATGTGGTTATATGTTAGTGAGTGAGGACTCGGACACTACTTTGAAAACGTGCCGTGTATGCAATGCTTCGTACTCTGTATATGTTATCGTCCTAGTGGAATTGTGCCGTGATTGTGACTCAGTGTTCGTATCGTATCTTGTTGAAATAAACTTTTTCTAAACGACTAATTGGATACAAATAGCCGCATATATGCGTTTTAATTACGCGAAAATCGTGAAGCAGTGTCTGATGTGCCCGTTAACGTGCAGTATATATAGCGTTAGCATGGTATATCATCGTCCTTCACTCAATGCAATCACCCGAAAGCACAGGCACGACTGTGTCTGTACACAACTATTTTTTTTGCCAACACCGACCGCGTTATAGAAGGCACGTCCAGCAACGCGATCATTATAGCATTTGGCATGCTTAGGAATAATACCAATTACCACGTGACATACTGCTAGTTTCAAAGTGTACGTAATTATAAATATTGCGGTGGCGTAACTAACTGCGGGTATGGAACACTGGCATTTAAAAAAAAAAGATATGAGCGACAACAAGAAAGACTAAATCTTACACTACAGAACAGTACAATTCCTCAGAACAGTACCGCGCCTGGCGCCACACATAATACATATGTGCAGTTGCAGTCTGCGGAGAGGCTTCGTTAAAGGCACGTGGCGGCTTCTACTACAAACACCGACCGCCGCGCTACGTGCTTCGAAGCAGCATTTGCCGCCTTCGCACGGTTGGCCTCAGAGCTTGCATTGGCTGGCCACGAACCCGTCGCTGGCGGTGCACTCGAACGCCTCGGCGAACTGCGGCAGGTTGTGCAGCGGAAGCAGGCAGCGGTCGCGCAGCGCCACGTGCGAAGCGCTCGTGTAGCGCCGCTGAGCGTCGCCGCCGTCGCCGCACGACAGCAAGCAGAAGCGCGCGAAGAACAGCACCTGCGCTGCCTGCCAGTAGCGGCTGAAGACGTCGGGGTCACCGGACTCCTGGGTGAACCAGATCAGGAGCGCCTCGTACGCCGCACGCAGCCCCTGTCGTGCATATGGCCACGCATTCGTTTATTCCGAGGGAGTTTGGTACGGCAGTAGATCGCGAACCAAGAAGAACCCGCTGCAGGGCTGCGCATGCGCTGGATGCAGGACGATAACTATGTCGATGTTAGCGCGAAACATATACACGACCACGAAAGGAAGCGCCTGCCCCGCCTGAGTGTGCATTTGGCACCGACGAGCACTCAATGATTTTCCACAATGGCAGCAATTCATCCACGCTATAGCTTTACTTCGCCGTAACATTGACCACTGTCTCCCCCTTTCCTCAACTTTATTTTTTTAGATGGGATGTCGGTTGCGTTCGCAGTTCTCCAGCTAGGGTCGCGGAATAAATTCCGCCTTATGCGTGAAACGAACTTATGACACTCCGGATCGCTTGCATACGTTATTTACTGCTAAAGCCGCAATTAGTCCACCCATATTGAACTTTGCCTACACATCAACCATTACCTGACCCTGAGTTTCACCAAACATAAAATAAGGTACATCGTTTAGTTCACCGAGGACAATGGTCTTGCCTCGTTTAACGCACGAAAACACCGACGAACCAGGGCTCAATAATTGGGTAGCGCTGATAGTTAAGTAGCGCTAGATGATAGATGAAAGTAGCGCTGATAATTAAGCCAGAAAGTTAAAAATCTGTCGACGCATTGCACTTCAGATGCCCCCCTCCATATTTCTATTAAATAGAAATATTTCGTAACGCCCAGTTCTCTCGGAACGCTGAGAAACGTAGCTGAAAACGGCTGCGTGACTCTTTTGGAGACTTGCTTAATTTTTTTTTTGCAAGTATAGTATTTAATGCACACGCAGTTAATTTAGCACGCAGGTTTGCCATAGTGAGCTGCCCATTTTGCTGCCATTGATCTCGATGTCACTTGTTTAATTTTCCGCCGCTCGTAAAATTCAATCATATACACTCTGTAGTGCTGGAATACGTCGTTTATTATAAAGGTCGTAATAAACCCAAACACTTCTACCTCATGTTTCATCAAAAGATAAAGTTCGTGAGCAACCTGGTTTTTTTCAGAGAACCGTGACAACTGGTTTTGAGCGCTTCTAATAGTCGCTTTAACAGCTTCGCTGTAAAACATTTATTGCGGCAACTCGACGTTTCGGGACATTCTCGGCCCCTTCTTCGAGGGGGAAACGCACGGTAGCGCAGGGCCGTCACGTCTTTAAATGGCTCACTTTTTCCGCGGTCATGCGGCCGGACGTGCTTATATTGGTCACGTGGCCAATGCAAACACACCCGAAGATTGGTTACGTGATTAATACGGACGGGAATCGGGCCGCACAAACGAGCACACTAAAACGCCTGCGCGCTGGCGCCGGCGACGATTGGCATCTGCGTCCTTACCAGAAAGCACGCGAACATCTGCTTACATTATTTACACGTACCACGCAGCGTAAAGGAGTTGATGTTCACATACGAGGTTAGCTACGTGCCCCTGGGGAAAACACGCCCCACGTCTTCTGCAACTGTACCCATCTCAAAAGCTTTCTTAACGCGCCCTAGGCTCCTTCCGCAAAATGCAGAGTATACAATGCTCTCGTTTTGCGAATGCCATTTTTCTTTTTTCAGTTGGCATGAGCTTTTGTGCGAAGTCGAACGGGAGGACCCCCTTGCCAACACTACCCCCATAAGCTTGGGGTCACTTGTAGGACGCCTCACAACGCAGCATCCTTGCCTGCATCCAGGCAAGCAAGATGCTTTCTTGCTCCCGCTGCGAGTCGGCTGGACTGGCGGGAAGGGAAAGATTTCGACGCAGCTCCCGGAGACACTGGACGCTCTTTTGGAAGCTGCTCAAAGCCGTCGCGGTCCAATGGGCCCCTGGATCGTCCTGGCGACCTGCAGCAGTCGACCAGTCAACATGCATAGCAAATCTACAGAGTGCAGCGAATAGAAGAAAGTGACACGTTCAAGGGGCACAGAGATCTATACCGTGCGCTGTGCTGGATGCGTTACGATTCGCCTCTTTGATTGCCCACGCTGTTTCAGAAGCTATGGGCGCTATAACGTAGAACTATTCCAAACTTTTTCTATTCCAATTCTGCAATCAGCCCACCGCGATTGGTCAAAAACTTTTTTAGACCACCCCACTTAACCTGTCTGTCACGCGACGTCACGAAAACCGCGATAGCTCCCCATCTGATATGACGTGTACACACTGATTATGCATAATTTGACCGAACAAAACAAAAATAGCTATTCTTATTGGACGCCTTTTTGCCATTAGCTCTCGGCTAGTGGCCAGAAGTTTTCGGGCTGCACCCACTTCATCTGCCTCTCACGCGAAGTCACAAAACCTCAAGGACTTACCGCGTCAAAGTGACGCGTACGCGTTAAAGATGCATTAATATGCCGAACAAAACTGAATTTTCTTCTGAATAGCCACAGACTGCCCCGTTCCGAAAGGAATAAAAGATGGCTGCCGCCGATCGCTCCGGCACTGGCTACTCGCCCCTGCCTGAGCGCATGGGTTTATTTGCGTGTAATAAAACTGTTTGTGTGGCCGTGTAACGTTTTCGAGAACTTTCGACACGTTTACGACCTCATTCTGCGGGCTCTTCTTGCTGAGGATCCGTTTTAGCATCATTCTTAAGCTTCCGTTGCATGCCGCCGCGATTGTTGACGAGCCACTGCAAGCTAAGTAAGGGAAAGCGGACCAATCGCAGACACAGGCACCACCCCCTTCATGCGGGTATCGATATTCAGTGCAGTGGCTCTGCTCCATTGAATTCCTCGCCACTTGAGCATGCTCTTCGCCTCTTGTGAGCCAATTAGATAAGACAAGCCGCTAAGTGCAGACAATGTTATTCGTTTTTCAAGCAAACAAAGTGACCTCCTATGAACGAGGGAAGCATTTGATTGGTCTTTTCAGACAACCCTGCGGGTGACCGCCCGATGCTTGCGTCGGCGGTTACGCAAATTTGACGTCAGGAGATTGGAATAAAAACATATTGGAATAGTTTTACGTTATACGGCCCTATGTTATAATTACCAAACTGCTAAGAAATTGATTATATATTTCTGTTGCAACGACAGGCACGAGCGTATACGACATGACGCGAAGTTCAAGAAACGCGACGCTATATAATCCGAATACGCGATGCAAACAACCGAGCTAATACGCTATTGCTTTGAGAATAATGAATTATGATTCCGCCGTTTCAGAAGATGCCAATCAATATTCTATTGAGGCGCAGGTCATACACGCTACGTTAGCTCAGACTTTTCATTGTGATCTGTAATGCACTCTGTTACGCATGTGCATGCATGTTTAAGGTATCCATACAACGAACAGATAGACAAATAAGCTGTCTTTATATGAACATAAAAGACAAACCAAGCGCGCGCGTACTTTTGCCGTTGCCAGTCGGCACTTCCGTGCCGATGACCTGGGCCATCCTGACAGCCAGCACGGCTCCGACAGTGCCGTAGTTGAACTGCAACGGCAGCACGCTGCCGTAGAAGTACGGCTGTGTCAGCAAGACTGGGGGCAGCACGATGGCGCGTAGCCCGGAATCGTAAAAGACAGTGCCGGTGAGCTCCATGTTCGCGTACACTACCTGCCTACGCGCCGGAGGCGCCGCTATTTGCATCTTCTGGGTCTGTCTCAGGGTGCTCAAGTATCCGTCAACAAAATCCTTCGGCTCAGTCACGGTGGGCGTGAAGCCGGCGTAGTCGGTGGCAACGCGCTGGGACTCCTCTTCGGCGCCAATCACGGTCACCGAGGTGTCGTCGAGCCGCTTGATTGCCGCGGCGTGCACCTTCGGGTCTAGCCAGGTGAACAGGGCCCTGCGTCCGCCGTAGCTGAAGACGTGGCGCAGCGTGCCGTACATGTCCTTGACAACGCTGTCTTGGCCGGAGGTTTGCAGGATCCTCGCGGCCAAAGGATGCCAGGCGGGGGCCATGCAGCGGCGTGTCGCGTCAAGGCAGAAGCGGTGTTTAGCAGCTGCGTCCGACCTTAGGTTCTGCCTCGCATCCTCGAAGAGGGCGACCTCGGCCTCGAGGTTCGCCGCGAGGTAGGAGGCGGCCTTGCGGACGCCGACCGCGACCAGCTGGCGAAAGGCGTCGCGAACGGCGCCCAGGGCCGTGACGAAGCACGGAGTCTCGGGGCTCGCGACGAAGGAGTCGGGGTTCGAGGTCGTCACGGCAGACACCCACGCGTCAGTGGCGACAGCGGGAATTAGGTCGTGGACGAAGCTGCTCAGCGGCCCATTCTCTTCGTCGCCGTGTCCCGCGCCGGCGGCGAGCGCTTCGTCGACGCGTTTGTCGAGGGCCAACACGAGGTTCACGGCTGCAGTCGTGTTGACCTGGAGCGGACGGTTGTGATTAGCAGTGTTCATCGCCTTTACCTCGAACAGCCCGTACACCGTCCAACATATGGAAAATTGGAACAGCTTGTTCATTTTTATTGCTGACCGCGGAAAGTGCACTTGAGCAACGAAATGCTAAGAATGATTATAGTACAGCATTTGTTTTCTGAACTACGCACAACTGAAAACATGTTAACCACCCCTTATGGAATACACCGAATGGTGTCTTTAAGCTAAGGAAATGAAATGGTATTATATGGACTTTGCGTCAACCTTCCCGCACCTTAGTCAGAGTTTGGAGGCGTACAAATTGAGCGCATCGGAAATGATACTAACGTTGGGCCCCGCGGAGTTCAATGCTGTAGCTTACAATGTGTTTCACTCACTTTTGCTATAAAGGATTGTACTTCCCTTTACTACCAACGAAAGGGACTGCGTAACTTTCCACATACGGGGGTTCGGGGCTATAGTTCACTAAGAGTATTTTGAAAAAAAGAAACAACAACAACAACAACTTATAACCAAGGTTCGGCGGAGTCGATTTCGTAATGCCGCGCACGAGCTTCGCGCGACAAATACGCCTTACCTCAGGCGCCCAAGCAAACGCGGCTTTCAGGTTCCGCTCCAGGTCGCCGTGGTTGTCCTTGTTGAACTTGCGCTGGATAGATCTGCCCGGGGAAAAGCGCAGCGAGACGTTCCCGCGATTTGTGTAGCGCACGAGTCCGATCTCGAGCACGGTGTGCAGACCCCGCTGGAGAGAGACGCTGACCAAAACCTGAATCCGACATTTACATACAACTGTAGCGGTTGAAGATAACGCATTAAACTGAAACTAAAAATACGACAATGCAAAGTTTTTGAAGTATTATTTAAACGGATAACTATATACATTCCTTGATATTACAGAGAGGACAGGGTTACTTAAGTAAACGATGCTGTGAATTCTGTGGGACTAAGTTCGTTCATCGCGAATATTCAGAATTCACTTGGCGATGCGATGTCATGATATAGGCATGATATATGAGTATACTATATGGTTATTATATAGGACAGCCATATGCGCAGTATTTTCAGTTTCGGTGAGCCCGTGAGAAGTACTGTATGGTAAATAATAGGTGCGTATACGTAGTCTGTATTTTGTACGTACCTTACCTTTGAAGGTAACCGAAGGGGCTTGTGGTTTGTTAGTCACATTGACCAAAGTAGTACTAAAGAAAAGAAGTTCTGAGGTTTTACGTGCAAGACATCACATCTGATTATGAAGCGTGCCGTAGTGGACACCTTCGGATTAATTTTGATTACCAGGAGATCTCTAACGTGCCCCCAATGCATGGGGACACTGGCTTCCTTGCATTTCGCCCCCATCAAAATGCGGCCACCGCGGCTGGGATTTGCTCCCGCGACCTCGTGCTCAGTAGCGCAACACCGTAGCCGCTAAGCTACTAAGGCATGTAGCCACACTGCCCAGTGAAGATATACTGCAGTAGACTAGCTATCGCAAGAGCCAGTTTTTTCTCGTACTTCTGATGAAACCAACCAACAAACTAGCCCTACTGAACTGACCATTGAGGCTGGCGAGGACCATGAATTCACGGTCACAGTCGCCAAAGTTAATCTAACGTAACTGCTGGAATTTTCGTACTGCACTGTCAGCCCTTACACCGCGGTCGATCCTTAAAGGGCCTCTCACTGGGGGTTCGGACACTGCAAACAGACATGGGCGGTGCGTATATCCAGAGACCGCGCGCGGGCGGTTGTGTTTGCAAGATATCACGGCGCTGAATGGCGCGAAAAAGCCGAAATGTCAAACGCAAGCCCGTGGGCGCTTCTCGAGGGAGCCTCGCTTCCCTGCCGGTGAATAACGGTCACAAACACGAACGTCTCAGTTGGATGTCAACGCTCTGTGTGTGTACGCATCTCTTCTTTTGCGTTGTGTGGATTATTGCGAGACCTGTCAGCGAATAACAGCAAGCCTCTTCTTCGTCGGGCGCAATGCCTGCACTGTCATCGATTAAGGCATGCCGCTTCGGTTAAGTAATTCAACGCAGAACGCGCTAAAGCGAAGTGCGTCGCGCAGCCGCGAGAAAGGAGAAAACAAAAATAAAGGAGGCAGTGCTCGTGTCGTAAACGTAACGGGATTCTTTCGTCTCCGATATTGGAGAAGGCAGGAAAGGAATGTCGCGAATGGGCGCTTAGTCGAGGCAGTGGGCGACAGTATCTATGTTGGCAGGGAAGCTTGCCTGCTGGCTGCCTAGCACAGCGACGCGATACTTAAATTTTCATCCGCGGCAGGTATGCGGCGTTGTGCTGCTGAGCTAAGACCCGCGAGATCCGGCTCAGACGCTCAACGCCGTAGCTGCCGCGCTATACCGGGGCGGGTGACGCGAGATTACATTTTCTCCTAGCTCTTCATGTTTTAAACCAATTTGAGAACTCCTAGCCGAAATACACTTCCTAGACGGCACTTCACAACTTCCAGTGTATAATCAAATTTTCGAGCCGACCCGGGGCGGCTTGCACGAACATGTCATAACGAAAATAATAACGAATTTAAGAACGCGTTCTTAAATTCGTTATTATTTTCTTTGTTAAATGTTCGTGCAAGCGGCCCCGGTTATCTTATCGAAAGAGCGTGCAAGCGGCCCCGGCCATCTTATTGAAAGAGTCACTATACGCATAGCCACGGTGAGTTCGCAGAAAAAGAAATCGTTTCGGGTTACAGCAAACAGCGTGCAGATTATCAATACCCCCCTGTTCGACCTTCCTGGTCATAAGTTCGGGCTTTTAATTTCGCGAGGCCCTTCCGAAAATGACTGTTGCAGCTGGCGTTCGGGGTCACCGCGGACACCGACCTTGACGATCTCTGCGAAAGTGGTGGCAACGCGCAGCTGCTCAGAGTTGATGGTCCTGCACGCCTCTCGCATCGCGGCGGCCGGCGTCTCGCGCAGATCGAGGAACTGCAGGCAGCTGGTGTACACGCGCGCCGCCACGTGGCCGCCCATCTTGTCCGGGCTCCTATGCTTGTCCGCGAGCAGCCGGCTGTGCAGGAGCTCCAAGACGTCGGCGCTCACGCTCGAGCGGTTCGTGATGAATTGCCCGCACACGTAATTGTAGAAGTTCGCGCACCTGCGCGGAATCGCGAGCTGAGTCGCGCAAGAAAGAGCCGTCGCCTCGCGCAGAACGATGCTTATGGTGCGAGGTGAACGTTAGGCTGCAATTCAAAGGGAAATGAAAGTCGAAGACAACGTTGCTGCCGGTGGAAGCCGAACCCACCTCAGCGTAACGAAAGCGGTGTAAAGTTACCCTCGTCCTAATTTACGCAGTTAAATCTTACTTCCCACATGTCTTCCGTAAATTCAATGTTGGTCTTCATAAGATTTTTAGTAAAAATCCGAGCCCTTATAGGTTCCCATTATTGTTATCACTCAGAGGCAACGTATGGCGCGCACATGCGGCTTCGTGACCTCTGCTCCAGAATTCAGACCAGGTCAGGTATAACGTAGCGATGCCTTCCGCTCGATTCCGTGCCACTCTTATATACCGTTAACGGTCGGCTGATATCATTGATAACGCAGGCGGAGCGTCGCTCTGACCACTGACGAAGCTCGAAAAACGTTATGCATCGCTGTAAAGTCGCGGCCCTGAGGAGGCATTCACGGTCGCTCACTTTCGTGGGTACAATCACGAGATTTCCTCTGATTAGCACCAGGCTTCGGCACCTCCTCGGGTGACAACTTTCTTGGCCCAGTGCCAAACACGATGTCTTAGCAGAGCTCTAGGAACGCTGTCGACCGTGGTCGCCGACATGCGAAAGTCAAGTGGAATCTCACAAATATGATTCTACTCGCAAAAGTGGACCACCGCAAATATCGTCCCTGCATCACGATCGGTTCTTGAGTCCATGAATTCTCCGCTAATGGTTTCCGTTATCTGGTAGGCTAATTGCGATTTGCCGATGGAGACTATCGCAACGCACGTGCAATAAGTCTTGCAAATCCGGAACCAGAGGCCGAATTCACAAATCTCTTCGTTCCTAAATGATCTCTGCCCATTGACCGACCGCCTTCGCTAGTACAAATATGGCCAGCATAAAGATTGGCTGGAATTTGTTCTTACGAACAAATCTAGTGTAAGAGCTTTATGTGAATACGCGCACAGATGTTTTCTGTCGGCACAACGGCCACGCTGTTTGAAAATGCAAGGCTGATATTCGCAGTCACTTGACCGAAAGCCTGAATGCCACGAAATTCACCAGGATGCAGATGGTTGACCTGTTCACAAACGCATTGCCATTTTCCAGGAACACTGTTTTACTGGCGAGCTGCACGGCGCAGCAGCAACGCTCATGGTATACGCAAAATTCACCCAAGCTGCAGTTGTAAAGTGTAGGCAGAGCGGACTCTCAGGAGAGCGGACTGAGGCACACGCCAGCCGACAGATTTCCGCGGGGACCGCGTACCGGAGCTTGGGGTCCCCGAGCAGTCCTTCGACGTACTCCTTGGCGGCGGCACACTCGGCCGTTTGGCAGGCCACTGGGATGATTGGGCTTCTGCCGCGCAGGATGTAGCTGACGACGCTGAAGAAGATGATCATCAGAAGCGTAAGCGAGAGCGCTCCACCCAGAGCCAGGCAGCGCTGCTGCTGGCTGTCCAGCTCGCTGTGGCCGCTTTCCTCTGCGCCAGCAGAGACGGGACTTCAGCAGGACAGGGTGAGCGCTTTCACAGAGCACGCTCGTTCATCTTAGGTTGATAGTAGCGGCGATTGTTTGGGACCCGTACGCGAAACGCAACGTCGATGCACTGGAAAGAAATTCTGCGAAATGCTGTAGGCTTTATATTTTCTAAATACCGTCCAACTGACCCTCCCTAAAGCTGAATGAAAATGAATAATATACAAACACTAAAATTGCGAAGGAAAATTCAGAGGATAAAGTGCCTCTAACTGCTTCAGAATGATCAGCTATCTCTTAATCCGCAGCAATACATACAACCACTAACAGGGCGATTAATGAGGCACCGGCATGCCAAGTCATTAACACCGTATTTTGCCAGGGCCAACACCTTTAAATATTCCTTGTTTCCTCACACAATAACCGAATGGAATAACTTGCCCATATCGCTTCTCATTAACACTGAAAGCATTGAATGCGTTGACAGCTGAACATGCTACAGTTGAAAAATATTGTTTGCTTCTTTTTAGCTTGTTTCGTTGCAGTGTTTCAGAAATTATTTTTTTAATTTTCCTGCGATAATTCCAATGTAATTATTTCTTGTTATTTCTGTTCTGGTACTCACGTACTCTTGCATTTCCTTGTTGTTTTTCTTGTACTTCTGCTCCTCCTGCAAAGGCCACTACATGGCCTGCAGTATCTTCTAAATAAATAAATAAATAAATAAATAAATAAATAAATAAATAAATAGTAACGCGAGAGCATATATACGCCACACGTTAAGAGCTTAAGAGGTCCATTTTTAATGCAGAGCTTCATTCCTACGCTGCAGAATGATTCATTCATTCATTAAATAAGAGTTGCGGCGCAAGAGGTCTGTTCCAAGTGTTCCCTATTGAACATCTTTGCGTCCTTTTGCTTCAGACTAATTAAAAGCCAACCAGAATTTACAGGACAAAGCCTGGTTTCATTAACACGAATCTCTTCACATTCTTCGTGTAAGTGCAAATGCACGTGTAAGTGCCTTTCATCACTGAGAGATAGAGATTGAGATAGAGAAAACGGGAAGTCTCCACGATACACTGTTTCACAGGCGTAGCACACTTTTGGCGATCTCGGTTACATTTCTATTGCTATTGACTTGCCCTCAGTTGCACTTTTAATTAGCGCAATAGTATCCGGTTGATCCCGAGAAATCATGATGAATGTAGGTATTGACATGATGAAGAAAGTATCTCGGAACTATGCACTATGGTTCAAACGTTTCTTTCCCTTCGTGTGCTAAACGACCGGATGAAAAAGAAGAAACAATTCGGCAGAACCCATTCCACGATGACTGTCGACGGTGTGGGGATCGAGGTGCCTTCCCACGCTTCACTTGCGCCGGCGTTCTGCCCGCATTGCAGCCTGCGACACCGCCTTCCAGCTCGCGAACGGTGCGGCTACCTCGTGGTTATGCGCTGGGAGAACCGCGTGCGCTGTCAGCGCTTTGTGCATCTCCCAGGTCTTTCCGTGACCGTGATTCTCGGGCGCGATACCCTCGTACGCACGGGCATCGTGGCTGACGTCACAAGTGGAGGCTGCAGGACAGGCCCTTCTGGTCCCCTGCAACCCTTCGCTACACTCCCGGTGGCCACGGCGTCCCCTCATACGCCAGAAGTCACTCAAGAGCAGGAGGAGAGGAGACCTAGCGCGGCCTCCTTGGCTCGTGTCCCTCACTCCGCCGCCAAGATTGGCCCCTCGGCCGGCACGGTTCAAAACGGCCGGTGTTAACTGCTTCCTCACGAGTATTGCGGTATGCACACCGGTGCACAAGAAGGCACGTCTGTCGTCGCTGCTGACTCATTTCAGCGCGATGTTCACTGAACGTCCGGATTGCCCCTCTTTTGTGCGACATCGGATAGACACAGGCGATGCACCACCGTTGAAAGGCAATCCTCGCTCCGTTAGTGTGACAAAGAGAAAGGCAATCGTCCAGGCATTTGATGAGTTTATTAAAACCAGTATTGTCGATCGCTCAAACAGTCCCTAAGGTTCTCGGGTGGTATTGGTCGCCCAAAGAGGCAGGTCCATTCGATTCTGTGTGAACTACCGCCAGATGAACGAATGCATGTGCAATGCCTAACGTGGATCCTATCGTGACTAATCCAGGTGATGCGTGCTATTTCAGTACTTTTTATGCCAGGCAGTCGCTACCTGCAGGTTCATATGGAGCCGGCTGCTGCGGAGAAAATTGCGTTTCTCTTTCACTGAAGCATTTACCAGTTTATCCGCATGCACTTCAGCTGTTCTTGAGCTGCAGCTATGTTTAACATATAAATCAATCGAATTCTCGAGGATGCTAAGTAGTATTTTGCGTTGTCGTGTCTCGATGACATCATCATCATCTCTCGAATGTTCGAGGAGCACCTTCGCAGCCTGAACGACGTCCTCGAGAGGCTGCGTGCTGCCGGGTTGACTCTAAGCCAGAAGAAAGCCTCAATATTTGAGACTCATTTCCTATTGTGCTTTACCATCGACATGGGTCGTGTTATGCCATGCGAAGAGAAGGTCCTAGATATTTTCAAATATCCGACACCGGTGAACAGTCGGACCCTTAGACACCTTTTGAGATTGGTGTCTTACTACCGAAAGTTTATCCTGAATTGCGTCGCTCTCCAAGCACCCTTGACCGCACTGAGAAAAAGTCGGCATGATTGAGCAGGGCTCCTGAGCAGGAGGTTGCCTTTCAAGCACTATCCCGAACTCTAGAAGCCACACCTTAAATTAAGCTGCCCGACCTCAATCGGGTGTTCGTTGTCCAATCTGACGCGAGTGACCTGGGCCCTGGGACTGTGCGGCTTCAGAAGCACGGCGGCGTTCTTCGACCAGTCACCTTTGCCAGCAGGTCACTTATCGCCACCGAGCGCTACTATAACGTGATTGGATATCTCGCTATAGTTTTTGCTATCCGGTAGTTTGACTGCTACGTCGACGGAGTGCCGTCTGTGGCAGAGAGAAGCCACATGACGCTCACCTGGCGCTTGCGCTAGCCCTCAGGCCGCCTAGTGCGGCGGGCCTTGACACTGCAGCTGTATAACTGTTGTGCGCTACCGGAAAGGGAGTCCGAACGTGGCGGCAGATGCCTTGTCGCGCGCCCCCGTTCTGGTGTCTGACCTACCTGTCCGCCCCTCCCATGAGCATTCGCACCAAGCAGAGACCGGAGCCTGTCTCCAACGGTCGCAAAGGCACGAACCCCCACACATTCAGTAGAGGCTGAAGCCTGTCTCCAAAGATTCGAAAGGCGCGGACCTCATGCATTCAACATAGAACGGAGCCTTTGTCTCACATTACTGGAGTGGCACTGACCTACTGGCGCATACCCAGGGACCAAAGTTGGCATCAAGGAGGTTCATTGGAGATCAGCACAAACCGAGTGACACATACACAGTGCTTCAAGTCGGCGTGAAAGGATTTCATTGAATAGCGGTACACAGCCAGTCGCGAATCTACAGCGGCCAATGTCGGCGTGAAAGGGGTTCGTTGAAGTGCGGCACCTGTGCTCCCATTGCCGCATACATAGTGATCCAAGTTGGTCCGACGGTTGGTTTCAAACCCTGCTCCCTCAGCACAGCAGCCAGATTCGCTACCCAATCGACGATTGACTATCCAGTGATCCAGAAAGGCGAGAAAACGGCTAGAGGCATAGATACATGAAAGGCTAGCCTCCTGAAAGTGCGGGAAGTATCCTAAGGATGCGAACGCATTAAAAAAAGATAACCAGTAGAGCAGCCGGAACTTTAAACACTAATCAGCATCGGGAACTGGTCTGAATAAATATCGGTTTCCGATGTGCACCTGTTGTGAGAAGGTAGTGTGCTTCTTTGAGTCGTGATGCCCGTGTATAGGTGTAAGTTAGCGAGGAAGCCTTGAATGGGAATCAACGTAGGTTAATTTCACCCCCCCCCCCCTCCCACTGCCTTCCTATGGCAGTTGCAGCCCCACTCTTAAACAAAATTGTTGCCGCGATACTCGCCGCTCGCCGCTTACCATTCATAGCTGTAAGTTTTGCAAGAGAAGCCCTAGCGTTTGACGAAGTTTCCGGCTTGTCGGGGGCTGCCGCATGTACCGGAGTCTTGGGCTTCTCAGGATGCATCTTCGATGGTGTATGCATGATCAGCGCTTCACCGGCGGCATTCAGGACCGCGAGCGATTTGCGCTTTAGTATACTCTTCAGCAATGACATCCTGCGTTTGGGCAACTTGCTCTCCACTGAAGTCTTCCCTTTGTCCGCCTTGCCAGACTTGTCGACATGAGAGACGGATGTCTTGCCCGAAGCGGGTTCTCCCAAGTCATCCTTCGCGGCGTCACGCTGAGTCTTGGTCTTGTCGCCATCGATGCTTTTTCGCAAGACCTTGGAAGAGACGTGGTTGGGACGTTCTGCTTCGCCACACGGCAATGCAGCTCCCTCCGAATGGTGGCTCTTCGCGGCAGCCTTCTTCGTAGGCTTCGAGTCAACCGGCTTCTTGGCATCGTCGGCGTTGGTCGCTGCGTGCTGCGTGACCGTGACGGGCCCTGGACGTTGACTCTCGGCCCAGTGAACTGGCGAAGGATCGCCGCTGGTCTTCGTCGTCGCCATGGTCTTCCTCCTGGCGCTGGCCTTCGAAGAAGCCGCGAACGTCGTTCCTTTGGTGTCGCTGTCGGGGCCCCTCTGCGAAGACGCGCTCTTACCGGAGGACGTGGATGACTTGGAAGAGGCGGAGACCTTGCTCTGTGTCAGGCCGGGCGGATTTGGGCGACGGGATTTGGAAGTCTTGCCCAAACTACGCTGGCTGTGGCTCGCAGGCACCTTGGAGGGTGGCCGTGCGCTGCTTGTGTTTGCCTTGCCGCTGTTCATCTTGCGCGGCGGTCTTACGACGAACAGCCGATGTCCTTCTCGCACGCAAGGCGCGATGTCCAAGGGCGAATAAGATGGCCCTCTTGATTAACGCGAAAGCTATGGCGGCAGTTGGTTCTGATCAAGCGCGATCATTGAATTTCCTAGCTCGCGCCACGCGCATGCTTGCACGCTCACTCCTCTTCTTCATTGGTTGCTAGCTTGTTCCCTTGTGGCGCTTATCCGCTGCGAGGGATTGGAAAAGAAGCCGACTGTTAAAGGTTAAAGGAAAGGGGAGAAAGAAAAAAACCTAAACAAAAAAGTAAATCCAGGCGAGGCATAACGTTTATGATAATTAAGAAATCGATTTACATGGCAGATACAGAAATAACAATAAATTTAGTTATATATAAACAGGAAATCTTTTTTTTTGGTCGCATTATAATAATTTCTATCACACAACCAGCGATTTAAGGAGCTATCCAATTATTCGTTCCGAGAATGACACGGTAGCCTTCCTGTGTCAAGGAGATAGTTGTAAATGGCCACACAGGTGTTCCTGTGGCTAATGTCCAATGAAGAAGCCCCGAAGGAGAGGATATTTTGAGTAGTTAAAGAAATACGCAATTTTCGGCATTAAAATTCGAATTTCTTCCTCTGATTTCTAAATCGACGGGATGCTGGTAGAAAGTGGTGAATGTTTTCAGGTTCTTTTCAGGTTTCAGGTTCAGAGGGGACGATGCCTGAACGAACCTGCATCTCGATGGGACGTGGCGCTGATCTCGTCCTCCTTATTGACATCGCTTGCTTGACACGATGACATTGCGCGGGATCAAGGAGTATTTAATATCATTGTGGGAAGCTCACTGCGTCGGACTGGTCAAGAATCGGGGACTGAATTGTCAAAGCTTTTTGGTCGCAAGGTATTTTTTGCCATGGGACTGCTTCTTTCCCTATTAAGAAGACAGACAATATCGGCTTTAACTATCTATTACGAATAGATTTAGCGTATAATTTTTTAAAGCGAATCTTATTGCCTTTTCCCACTTTTCGGGCGCTGGCTGCTGCCTGCTAGCTGCTACATGCTGTATCGCATGATAGGCCAGTCCTGGGTATTATACTGGAAACTAGCTAGTACGGGATATAGTGCAAAGCGAGATGGCCCAGGGTGGCGGGGGATCTACGTAAGCGTAAACATGAGCTCAAACGTTAACATACCTTCGTCGTCATTTCGTCGCCTTCACTTCGATCGTGGAGATTCCTTCGTTGCCACGCTCCGTTCTGTCGTCCTCAGGTCGTTGTTATGTCTTCGTCATTATTTATTTATTTTTTTATTTATTTATTTATATACATCAAAATACCTCTGTTCCGGGGTTTTACATGAGAGATGGTTAAGCGTACACAGAAACAATTCAATAACAGGAAAGAAACGCTAATTATAAGAGGGCAAACTAACTATGAGTAACAAATACAAACAAGTAGTAAATACAACACATATAACAGTAAATTAAATAAATGTAGACATCTGAATTATTTAGCGCATTAAAATATCTCAGTTTACTTGATGTACACAAGTAAAGATTTCAATGCAGCGTGTTAGCGTGTTACAACACGGAAAGAGCGAGCAAGGCGTAACGCTACTTAGTAATGCCCGCCAGAGCCGCTTTAAATTTATGAGGGTCGGTATTGCTTAAAGCATCTACGGGTAACTGGTTCCTATCTTTAGCTGTTTGGACGAGAAACGAAGTCATACGCGCAGAAGTGTGGGCATGTGAGGGATGAACGGCTTTTTGCTGACTGATGCGAAGGGATAGTCGGTGAGTGAGAGTGATGACAGCGGGGCTAATCAACACCACCTTGACAAGAGAAGGCCTGAGCGCTCGGCGAGTGACGTCACGGAGAAGAGGCCGGCAGCGCGCTCGGGGATACGGGTTGAATGAAGGGATCGCTCCCTTATGGGCAACGTTAACCAGAGCGCAGTTATTGTCTTTTTTATGCATAGTTGAGCAGATGGTTGCGCAGAGACCCGAGGGTGTTCCAAGATTATTTTATTTATGCAAAACTATTTACGCGCTGCATTATTAAAAAGCCCATCCATAAAAAATGAAATGGTTCACCCTTAGGATTGAGAACGAATTTCGGGTAAATGATGACAGGGAGCATGGCTTATATTGAAAAGTCACGGTGCTGACGCCTTCTTCAGAGTACATTCTTTGCCTTCATTTATCGTCGGTGTCAAAGAGTTTGCCGTTCATGCGACCACGAAAGTTCTTCAACAAAATGTTAGTACTGCACCATAAAACATATCTCATGACAACTTCACTGGTGTGCCCTTCTTCCCATTCGGTACACATGTATTTATTCCAGTCTAGATTGGGCTCTAAACGAATAATTTCGCTTTCGAGGCATTATTACATACAGTACCGCAATCCACATATTTACAGCACCTCAAATGAGTTTAGTAATGGAGACACAAAACATTCGTGCAACTATTTACAAAGAAACAGCTGCCTTAGTCCGCAGAATTCCAGCTGTTCTCTTCTTTGCCTTAGCATTGGTACCCTATATTCTGTCATTGATCTTGTGAAAACATGAAGGCAGGCAATATTCTGTCATTGATCTTGCGGAAAAATGAACGCATGATTTTTCGGCCCCAATTTGCAATTGCTCCAGCAATTGGGCATGCAGCACTTATTAAGCATATCCTGGCATGAACCTAATGCACATGCCGCGGCAATGATGGCTTGCCGGACACACAGCCGTAATCACAGCACAAGCGCAGAGACTACATGCACGGTTCACGTCCAGAAAAAAGTGCGCTCGGAAGCATGTCGCAGCATGCCAGGACTTTTCTAACCCCGAAGCAATCCAAGCAGCGGCAGGGTTCCCGGAACTAATCGAATTGTTATTGCCGTCATCGCCCACTCGGTCCTCCGCGTCTCATTTTCAACACAGCTGCGCCGCTCGTAGCTTCGTAGCACGCTGCACGGAACTTCTATGTGGGCCTCTTTTGCGTGACGTAGCTCAAGGGGAGAGGGTACAGCCAGAAGGCCTTAAGTTCTATAGAGGGTGTTGGGCTAATCGACGAGTGATAAAATATGTGAAAAGTGGAAAGCTCGAAATTTTGTGGGCGCATTCAAGACTGAAAAGGTTGGCCCGGGATTTTAGTGCTGTGACGCTAGTTAGATAAGAGTATTCTGAATAAATGAACCTTGCAGCAAGATTTTGGACTGGCTCTAACGTTCTTGAAAGGTTAATCTGATGGCGGTCCCATATGGCGCTGGCGCAGTCGAGTGTCGCTAGTACCAATGTTTGGTAAGCAAGTATTTTTACAGAGGCGATGCATCTTACGACGTAAATAAGCCAGGATGCGGTTAACATCATTTGTGATGTTATGTGGGACGACCATGTAAGATCACATCACAGATGTAAGATCACGAGGTAGGCAGACGCCAATATATATGAGTGTAAGGAAGATATTTGGGAACTGTATATTGTGTAACATGTTGTGGAATACGACGACTGACGGTGGAAGGGAATGAGTGCAGTTTTCTTTGTGTTGAGGGACATCAACAACATGTCGCACCATTTTTCGACGTGATGCAGGTCATGTTGGAGTTTGGCAGAGTCAAGGTTGTTATTGATGCTGTGGTAAATAACAGAGTCGCTGGTGAATAAACGAATGTTGGAGCTTATATTATTGGCAAGATCATTTATATAATTTAGGAACAGTAAGGGACCCGGAACCGTGCCCTGGGGCACGCCTGAGACAACCAGTATGTTACAAGACGCACGGTTGTTAGCCCACACAAACTGTTGACGATTAGTATAAGGAAGTACGTATCCAGTTTAGAACAAGGGGTTAAGGTTTGAATGTAGGAGTTTCAGTAGAAGGCGTTTGTGAGCAACTTTATCAAAAGCTTTCATAAATCTAAAAAAAGTGCGTCGACGGGCACGTTAACGTCTAGGCTGGAGCTGATATCATTAATGAGCAGGGCTAGCTAGGTAGAGCACGAGCCATCTTTTAGAAATCCATGATGGCAGGGGTGACAAAAATTTACAAATAACAGAAATTTAATGATGTGTGAATAAATTAAGTGCTCTATTATTTATAATAGAGGGATATATGGCGGTAGTTCTTTCACGACGACTTGGGGCCGTTTTTGTGCGTATGTAGGAATTATATTGCTAACCTTCCAGACATGAGGTATGACGTCGGCCACGAGAAGAAGAAAACATTATTAAGAATGTGGGGGGGGGGGCAGCGAGTCGTGGAGAATTATGGGTGGGGCCATTTGTCCGGGGCACCACTGGCCTTAGCCGCCCGCCGGACTTGATCCAGAAGTGCTAGGTGCACCTCTGGGTTCGAGCTGGCGAGTTGTGCCTCCAACTGCTCCGTGTTAGAATGTATCTTATTCCCCAGGAAGTACACTATGTTTGCTGTTTTTATTTAGTGCAGCCTCACGAGATGTGGTATAATGTCGGTCACACCAAGGGCAAGTATCCTGCTAGAGCATCGGATAAATTTTGCTTAGCCTTAATAAATTTGAATAAACGTTTGTTTGAATTTTTCGGAGGTCTGCGGCCTCCCCACTTTTGAGTGTCTTATGAGGTCCGTATCTTTTGCGAGTGAGACGCGGGTGCGCTAGAATATCTCTGGCTGTTGTCGGTATTGCCATTTGGCTCGAGAAAGCTGAGGGCTCTGCTCGGTTACTAAATTCTCGAGCCAGACCGTCAGCCCTCTCGTTCCTCTCGAGCCAGGCGTGCCCCGGGCACCAGATCAACCTGTGGTTACGCGCAAGTCTATGTCCCATTAACTTCAAGGTTGCAATGAGCAGCCGGCCTTTAAGAAGCGCCTGCATGCCTCTTGTGAGTCCGAAAAAATCACCGATGGCTCTCCTCTGCGTGCTTGGTATCTTATGGCTAAGGCTTTGGTCGAAGCTACCGCCTTTGTAGCCGAAGTTGTACGTAGAGAGGCGCTCGCCAGCAGTTTCATATTGTTATCGACTACCGTAATTACATAGCTTCGTCTGGCGTAGCGCACTGCGTAAACGTATGTTACGTTCGGATCGGACCCAAATTTTTTCCGAAGCTACTTGATTCTTTCCTTGCGTCTGTTAGCGTGATGACCGTTGTTCATGTGTTTGGGGATAGGTGCTACTGCAACATTTTTTAGAATTTCATGTGGTACGTCTGTCAACTCTCCATGGAGGTGCTGAGGGTAGGGTGGGAGCCCAATTCTGATCAGGAGCGCCCTGCCAGGAGAGCTCTGACTAAGTCTGTCCCTCTGAGCGATGAGGACCGTCACTTTCAACATGACATAACTGTTGTGCATGCCCAGAGCCAACAGTCGTTCTGTCGATGTTCCTAGGGGCAGGCCGAGCGCGGCTTTATAGGCTTTCCTACTAGGTCCACCCCGTCCTCCTCTCCTCTGTCCAGCGTTTGGTACGGTAGTCCGTACGTTACCCTGCTCATTACAAGGGCTTGTATGAGCGGAATCGTGTCTTTTTCCTTCATATCTTTCCTATGATACATGATTCGATGAATAATGCCTGCAATATGTTTGAGTGTAGTTTAAAGTGTGCTTATGTAATGATGGGTTTTTGCGTTGCTTTGGACCCAGAATTCCAATATTCGGGCCTTGGTAACCTCGATCTGCTATAGCGTGGCCATTTACCTCTAGATTTATATTACCGTTTCTCTTGTAGTATTTATTGTGTATGCATATAACCTCGGATTTTCCCGGCGCGCAGCTGAGTCCGCTGTCTCGCGCGAACTCCGCTACGGCCTTCGTGGCTTCCTGAAGCGTTTGTTCTTTTTGCGCTAAGGAGACACTCGTAGGCCAGAGTGTAATATCATCCGCATACAATGTGTAGCCTAGGTGTAGTATCTCGTCAGGGGCTCGAGCAAGCCGGCGCATAGCAATGTTAAATAAAGTAGGCGGGGGGGGGGGGAGATGATCGCCTGTTGATGTGTGCCTTTGTTAGGCATCGAAAAAAGGTGACGAACTTATCTGGCCCATCCCAATTGTTGCTGTTCGTTCCGAGAGGAAAGATTTAATGTAGTTGAACGTTCGCTCTCCGCATCAAATCGCCTTGAGTTCCGAAAGGATAGCTTTATTTGAGAAACTATCGAAAGCCCCTTTTAAATCTAGTGCCAATATTAGATGTCCTCAGCCTTTAGGTATGCATCTCAACACATCTTCTTAAAGCAGCAGGAAAATATCCTGTGTTCAGAGCTCGGCGCGGAAGCCGATCATAGTTCCCGGAAAAAGATTTGGTTTTTCAATGTAATCTTGGAGTCGGGTTTGGATTACCCGGTCTTATAGCTTTTTCATGCAGGATGTTAGCGAGATGAGCCGTAATGTTTCGAAAACGAGTTTTTTGCCCGGTTTGGTCATGGTAATAATTTTAGCCTCTTTCCACTGCGGGGTAACCTGACCTTGGGACCAGCATTGCTCGTTGAAAACCTTTGTGATTCTTTTAACCATCTCGTTACTAAGATTGCGGATCATTGGATTTGGTATAACATCCAGCTCCGGGGCGGAGTTATGATTAGCAGCCTGGGTCGCCGCGAAAACTTCCTTTTTTGGCGCGTCTGATTCGGCATTTTCAATTCCTGTGTACTCTATGGTACATTTCGGCGTCGTGATATCCCCTATATATAATTTTTTGAGCGCCTTGATCAAATAGTCATCAGTACCAGGATAGCCTTCTGCCATCTCTTTAAGTGTCGGTTAATCGTAGATTTGGACTTGTCCGGTTCTAGCATATACTCCTCAGTATTGTCCAGGTCCGTGTGGTTCCCAGGGTGTCGCTTAGGGACCGCACAGAACTGTACCCAGCCGTCAGTGGCGAGCTTTGCTGCGTAATCGTTTCCTTCCTCTGAGAGGACGGCGATTCCCTCGGATAGGCATTTGTTGAGGCGTTGCCTTTTCCACTTTGCCAGTGGATTCCCTCAACGAGGAAAAGAGGGAAGAAAAGGGCATGAAAAGCACATCCGGACAGCTGTAAGAGGGAGATGTTCGGACATGCTAAGACGCTACCATAGTTGGCTCTGATAGTTGGAACCGTGCTGCAAAACTGAACCATGTACCTTTTTTGAATATAATCCTCTTTTTTTTTTCATCGTCGCCCGGAGCTCGGAGCCCTTCAACGTCGCTCGGAGCCCTTCTTTTTCCCGGCACTTGGGACAGCACCACCAACCGAACCTTCGTGGCCGAACGGACCCCCCCCCCCCCCCCCTCCTAATTTCACAACAATGGCAGACAGCGGTGAGATTGACCTCACGGAACGTGGTACGTGCTGGCTTCACAACAGCACATTGGCTATATCCGACCGCCGAAAGATAGTGAAACAACGGCGACACCAGAAGGCAATTTTGCAAAAATCGAAGGCATCGCGAGCGCCTCACAGTGCCGGCGACCTCATACATTGTTACACCGCTATCCACCAGGGGAATGAGTGGCACTGGCGTCTGTCAGCAAACGTGAGGTTCGGAGCCCTATATGGCACTGGGTATGTGTCGGTCATCAATGAAAAAGGTTTAATTTCTCCGGTACTGGGCGGAATCGAACCTTCGTCATTTATGTTCAGAAATACTGTATAAACGTATATTCGCGGCACAGCCGTTGCATGGTGGAGCGTGTCTGGAGTGAAGCGTCAGAGAGGAGTCCGGCTGCAGTACATGTCTCATACATGACGCGTTTAGGGGGCGACAATACGGCGCGTTGCATTGACGTAGCATTGACGTCGACAGCCATCCTGAGACGATGCCTGCGTGAATTTTGTTGTGAAGGCGGACTCTGGTTGAGGGAAACAGGATAGGCAGAAATTTAGAGAAAAGCTGTGAACATGGGGCAATAAAATTCTGGCAGAACCAATCTCACGATGAATATCGATGTTAATAAGATTAGCATTTGAGCAATGTAGCGACACATCATATTGCTGAAGACACCTTCATTAAGAATCTGGCAGGGGTCATTATAAGATGTTCATTGCTTCGGCTGACTCCGGGATCGGCCCACTTCACTATGACATTCGCTTGCCAGGGTCGGCCATGACCATGACGGCATTGCGACAACTGTGTGATGACGATGAAGTGACGACGATGGAAAGACGAATAAGGAATGACGTCGATGGAGCGACGAAGGCGAGGAAGGAGAAGGCGACAATGAGATGGCGATTCTGAAATTATGACGTTGGCATGATGACGATGGCGTGACGATGACAGCAGGAGAACAACAGGAAATGACGTCGGCTGTATAACAACGATGGCGTGACAAAGATAGTATGAAGATAATCTGATGACGAAGCTGGAATGACGACGACCACGGCGGCATCACGACGACGTATGAGAACGCATGCATGATGACGACTGCACGACGATGGCGCAATGACGATGATAGCATGACAACGGCGGCATAATCACGATTGAATGACGACAGCGTGATTACGACTAAGAAGGAAGGACGTCGATGGAACGACGATAGCGGTATGGCGACGACGATATGACGGCAATGGGATGATGTTTTTGAAATGATGACGAAGGTACGACGACAGCGTCGGATGATGTAGCTGCATGTATTGGCGGCTATGTAACAACTACAACGGAATCACGACCACTGGCACGTACCTAGTGGCCCGTAGAAGTAGGCAGCTTGTGCCACTTGGGGCGAACATGGTCAGAGAGAGGTATAGATATGTATAGATAAACATATACCGGAAAGTACTTAATGTATCCGAAGAATGCCAATCGCATTAAAAACGAATTTTGTGGGCAACTGATGAATAACTGGCGCCTAACACGGAGTCGAAAAGAGTCCTCGACAATATGCATTGTTGTCAGAAACATGAGTGGTTGTTCCAGGCCGCGCACATGCTGCTGATTCTAGATCAACGCTCATTGGACAATACCGAAGTAATCGACCCGCAGCCAGGCACAGAGACAGTATTTTGCCTGTCGTCATTCAGGGTGTTTGTATTTTGGCATGTGCGGAGCAGATCATGAACCATTGCCATCGCTTCTTCTCGTGCCACGTTCGAAGGTCGCGAGCCGTGCACTGAGCGATCGAACGCCTATCCAAGTTGCTCGCTTCACCGCGCTGCCATTTCCCCGTGCTAGTCACCATGAATTCCTCCGCGGAGGCCCGCCCCCCGCCGAACAAGTCAGTCAAGAAGAAGGAGGAAGTCAGGGGTTCGAAGCCACGCTCGGCCGCTGGCCGACAACGAAAGCGTCCGCCCAGCGGTTCTGACGGCGCACCCACCAGCTCACCCCAAGGTACCCAAGTGAGCTCGTTGGTGGCGTCAACGAGTGTACAAACCCCTTCCAGTGTGGACACCGACGCTCAGCAAACTACAGTGCAAAGTAGGTATAGCACAGAGTTATTTGATAGTATTTGAGCCGGCCTTGAGGATTTTGCGGTCATTCCCTGTACCAGCCTATGCAGCTAAGCCACGCTCGGCCGCTGGCCGACAACGAAAGCGTCCGCCCAGCGGTTCTGACGGCGCAACCACCAGCTCAACCCAAGGTACCCAAGGGAGCTCGTTGGTGGCGTCAACGAGTGTACAAACCCCTTCCAGTGTGGACACCGACGCTCAGCAAACTACAGTGCAAAGTAGGTATAGCACATAGTTATTTGATAGTATTTGAGCCGGCCTGGAGGATTTCGTGGTCATTCCCTGTACCAGCCTATGCAGCTTAGCGGGGTTTAGCCTATGCATGCTGTACCCATAAGCAGCGATAGCAACAAGCGCATTTCCAACACCAGCGTCATAGTGTCTCAGTGGATATGGTGTTACGCTACTGAGGCCGAGGGTTCGATCCTTCGCCGCTGTATTCTTAGCAGTTAAACAGGGATTAAACGACGGGAGCAGTTACAACAGGGGGAAGATGCAAAATATCCGTGCGCATAGTTTAATTGCGAGGTAAAGAAAAACAAGTAGTTAAAATTAATCCGCAGCTCTCCTATACAGCGCCAATGAATGAATGAATGAATGAATGAATGAATCAATCAATCAATCAATCAATCAATCAATCAATCAATCAATCAATCAATCAATCAATCAATCAATCAATCAATCAATCAATCAATCAATCAATCAATCAATCAATCAATCGATCGACCCAATATATAAATAAATAAATAAATAAATAAATAAATAAATAAATTAGTGAATCGATCTCATTTCATTTCATTTATTCAACCTTAAGGGCCCGAAGGCATTATATAAGGGGGGCGTACATTAAAGTTGCACAGCTTCATGAGAAAGTAACATTGATTGTAATAGGTACAAAAAAGAGAAAATTACAAAAAAGAAGAAAAGTGAACATAAGGACAGTACTAACGAGGTGATAAATAAATATTAATAAGACGAGTGTGGTAGTTAGGTGGTTATGCTGGCATTTTTTTCGCGAAATGTTTTGTGTTCGCTGCACGAAACAATATTATCAGGGAGTGCGTTCCAAAGTGTTACGGCATGGGGGAAGAATGAGCTGCTCATCGCCGTCGTCCGGCACTTTATCGCCTCCAAGGGGCGAGTATGAGATAAACGATATGATGTTAACCATTAAGCAAGCAATCAGTGAGAAAGTGAGCGAGTGGCACCTATTAGCCAGCACATTTCCGGGTTATAAGTGCCCTCCCAGAACGGGGGAAAAAAGAGGAAGAAAACAAAAATTATATCCGCCCTTTCATACCCACTTCGTGTTGTTCGTCTTTTTTTGGGTAATCGCACAACTAACAACACGATCATGAAGAAAAGGAAGTGCGGTAGCACCCATCTCACGATGATGGTCGACGGTGATGCGTTAGCATTCAATCAGTACAGCGACACAACGTATTGCCACTGTCGAAACGAGTTGCTTATGAGGCGTGTATTGCAGCGGGTCTGCCCTTTCGCGCTGCCCTAAGAACACTCGGTGCCACATGGCGTCGCCGCTGCGAAGCCTGTGCATGGCATCCGATACGCACGGCGCGCCGGTGCATGCGCACGCTGAGAAATGCGTCGCGCCGTAAACCGGGCTCCTCTCTCGCGCTTCTTTCTGGACACGCTGCACCATTTAGTGGCAGTGCGAAGTTACCTCCGAGACGAGAAGCGGGGCGCGCCGGTGCCACTGAGAGCTGCTCCTCCACTTGTCGCTGTGAAATTGGTTTGACCGGCGGGAGCTGGTCAGTTCCCAGCCCGACGGTGCCACCATGGCTGCGGCGGGGGAGCACGTATTGTTAGTGTGTACGCCGACCCCGGCACGGTATTTTTGGAGCAGGGGAGCTCCTAGAATATATTTTGCGGTGCTGTCTCACGCGGCTTAGAAGTCGTCAGTAAGTGGACAGACGCGGCGGCCATAGTCTGCGGAGTCGACTCTGGGATAAAGAGGCGCCTGTTCGGGGCAGCACCGTGTCTGCGAGAACCCACTCACCTCGGCGGGGTCAGTGCAACCTGTGTGCAAGTGAGTGCGTAAACCCTCACCCTCAAAGGCGGGTCGGCTACGATGACTTTGGACGCTCCGAATTGGTCGGCGGTGAACTGCCGTTTTCCCTCACCTAGGGATCTAGGAAGGACAGGGTTTATTTAAAGAGCCGTTGGCGGCTCCTCAGTGTGCATTCCTCTTTCAGTCATGTTAGACTAATGAACTGTAACGTTCTCATCTAGATACTGTAAATAAATTCCATATTCCTCGGTCTCGATGAGAACAAGTCTCTCCCTTCAACAATGTCCTCAGCGTGGATAAGTTGGACGACGGCATGGGCCAGCTACCATCTATTTCATGCCCGACCCCAACCATCATACCGCACACTCAGTGGTATTTACTCAGTGACCCTAGTTGACGAGAGGTTCATTGAAGAGCCACACATATCCAGTGCATTTGTGGCGCTGCCTGCTAATGTGTCGGGTTCCTGTCTTTAAGCAACCCTTGTGACGTAGGTTCGATTCTGCTCAGCATTGGATACATTTAAGGGGTATTTTAAAGCGTACGCTTTACTAACCGCGTCGAGCCGAGTTTCGCCGTCGCAAGCAATTTTACCGCAGCTACGCCGTAGCCAGTATAGCCAGTGCATTACGTGACTCGCCGCGCCGAGCTCCGCCGCCGCCGCCGGCTTGGCGCATGTACTCTCCGCAGCTGGGTCGCCGCATGACCACGTGACTCGCCGCGCGCCTGCATAACAGGAGTGCCGCGCGAGCCAGTGCGAGCTTGGCCATGGATGAGAGCGAGGCCGGGCCGTCTTCCCTGAGCGTTTCGCGGAAGCAGGGGGCTTTGAGCCGTCGTCGCCACAAGCGGCGTCTGACCCCCTCGCGGATATCGCCCGGCGAACTCCTTCACTGGGGAGGGTCCGGAATGCAACAGGAGTCGCACCGTCGAGCTTCGACGGTGCGATGGGCTTCGACGCTGCGCATGTTCGCGGCGTCTCTTTGCATGTCTAGCACTTGCTCTTTCTTTGTGGCACAACAGGCGTCGCATCATCGAATGACGCGTGTCCACCCAAGCCTAATCACAGTCATGTCTAGCCACCGACCTAAGGACAGTCGTCATACCTGGCTTAACGATGATCGTATACCTAAGTGTAATTATTACAGCCGAATGAAAGGTTAGCCAAGTGAAACCAAGACTTAACCAGGCTAAACCAAGATTTCGCGTCGCATATCCAGGGTTAGCTGAGCTAAGCCGCAGCCAATTTTTTCGTTATTATAGAGCGACGCATTCCCAGTATAACATATCCAGTTACTCAAGTTGACGTCAAAGAGGTTTAGTGAAGAGCGGCACGCACACGAGGCACCCGAATTGGCATCAAAGAGTTCATTTTAGAAAAGCACAGACGGAGTGGCACATACCCAGTACTACAAGTCTGTGTCAACCCGCCTAGCTTGCTTAGTGTCTATGGTGCTGAGCTACTAAGCACGAGGTCGTGGGATCGCATCCCGGCCACGGCGACCACGTTTCGATGGAGTCGAAAGGCGAAAACCCTCGTGTGCGTAGATTTAGGTGCACGTTAAAGACCCCCTGGTGGCCCAAATTATTCCGAAGTCCTCCATTACGGCGTGCCTCATAATGAAATCATGGTTTTGACACATAAAACCACATAATTTAATTTAAAGTTTTTTTTAAGTCGGCGTTAAACAGTTTCCTCGAACAGCGGTACGTACCCCGTCCCGTATGTCACGTATGTACACATTGCCAACTAAGCAGTGATCTAAGTTGGTCCGATACTTGGTTTCCGACCCTGCCGCCTCAGCACAGCAGCCCTATGCTCTATCCATTCGACCGCTGGCTACCCAGTGAGCCAGGCAGGCGGGAACATGGGTACATAGATAGATAGATAGATAGATAGATAGATAGATAGATAGATAGATAGATAGATAGATAGATAGATAGATAGATAGATAGATAGATAGATAGATAGATAGATAGATAGATAGATAGATAGATAGATAGATAGATAGATAGATAGATAGATAGATGACCCCCGGAAAATGCGTCGTGAAGTACCCTAAGAATGCTAACGCATTAGATTTGTCATCCACACGACAGCAGCACGATATCAAAAAGGAAATCCATTAGTAGCTTCGCGCTATTACACTGTCAGGCAGCCGACTTATCCGTCTGCAACAACAATTGCTATTTTCCGTTTTTCAGGGTCAGGCGGTCGTATAATTTCGGCCGAAGCCGCTGCAGTCAGACGCACCCTTCAGAGTACGAGCCCCACTGCACACGAAGGCGTCACCGCTGCTGCAGATCGTCCCCGAGGCGTTTCGAACGACGCCGCTCCTCGGGCAGCGCCTTTGCCCTCTAGAAAGGCCCAGAATGCTCAGCTGCCCTTGAGCAAGTACCGTTCGCCATCGTTTTCCCTGCCCTCAGCAAGCGCCAGGTGTCGCAGTGAAAACAACTCAAGGAGGCTTCTGGTAAGCGATGGGATCTATCCTTCGCCTCGGAAGAACATGCTCAGTAGCATCGCCTTCAATCCCTGCACTGGTTTGGCGGGTGGTGCCCTAGTTAACTTGGCAGGCTATGGAAGCTACGCGAGACGTATAACACCTTTATTAACCAATTAGTGAAATTGGCTAATAAAATTCGGGCGCAGGTGGGCACGGAGGCTTCAGGGACGCGCTCTGGGACAGTCGGCAGTGTTCAAGGGTTTTGTAGCGGTGATGGATCTACAGTTTGCGGTAACCTGCGTTTTTATAATTCTAACTTCAAAGACCTTGCACTTGCTATTGCCTTGTTTCCGCACAATATTTTCAACGATTGCGTTTCTTAATTGGAATCATTGTTCGCATGAGATGGATACGTTATTTGAGGGTCGGCATGACCTAGCACGCTCCAGCCTGCTATCCCTTGCCTTGGGGGAGAGGGGAAAGGGATTAAAAGAATTTGTCTGGTATGTCCAGACTCCTACTAATCAGGAGGCAGTGACAAAAGCAGTCCACTTCTCTACAGCAGCTGGTACCTGCGATGACGAGGCGCGCTTGCGACGGTCGATTGTAATTTACTTCCAGAGAAACAGTGTTGACGAAATCCAAAATGCTTTATTCAACCACGCAATAAAAGGTCACATTGGTGCTCATATTGAATTTAAACAAATTTTCAGTTTTGCCTGAAAAGCAAAGCATTGATAGCAATAGTAGTGTATTAGACAACTACACGAAGCAAAGTTTGTGGTTATTGTTGGCCGTATAAATTGCAGTAAACATTCGCTTACTAATTAACAAGCATGGTTTCGCGCGCGTACGTGCAAACATGAGAAGGGGTGGTATAACGTAAAACTATTCCAAACGTTTCTATTCCAATTCTGCAATCAGCCCTCCGCGATTGGTCAACTTTTTTGGACCACTCTCACTTCACCTGTGTGTCACGCGACGCCACCAAAACCGCGATAGCTCCCCATCTGCTATAACGTGTACACATTGATTATACATGATTTGACCGAACAAAAGAAATGCACTTATTTCTGATTCGACGCCTTTTCGCCATCAGCCCTCGGCTATTGGTTTTCGGGCTGCACTCACTCCACCTGCCTCACACGCGACGTCACAAGACCGCAAGAACTCACCGCGTCAAAGTGACGTGTACGCGTTAATGACGCATTAATATGCCGAATAAAACTGATTTTTTTTCTGAATAGCAGCAGGCTGCCCCGTTCCGAAAGGAATAAAAGATGGTTGCCGCCGATCGCTCAGGCACTGGCTCTCGCACCTGCCGGAGGGCATGGGTTTATTTGCGTGTAATAAAACTGTTTGTGTGGCCGTGTAACGTTTTCGAGCACTTTCGGCACTTTTACGACCTCGTTCTGCCAGCTCTTCTCTGCTGAGGATCCGTTTAAGCGTCGTTCTTAAGCTTCCGTTGCATGCCGCCGCGATTGTCGACGAGCCACCGCAAGCTAAGTAAGGGAAAGCGGACCAATCGCAGACTCCAGCACCACCCTCTTCATCGGGTTTTCGATTTTCAGTGCAGTGGCTCGGCCCCATCGAATCCCTCTCCACTTGAGCGCGCTCCTCGCCTCTTGTGAGCCAATTAGATAAGACAAGCCGCTCAGTGTAGGCAATGTTATTCGTTTTTCAAGCAAACAAAAGTGACCTCCTATGAACGAAGACAGCGTTTGATTGCTCTGTTGAGACAACCCTGCGGGTGACTGCCCGATGCTTGCGTCGCCGGTTACGCAAATTTGACGTCAGGGCATTGCAATAGAAAACATATTGGAATAGTTTTACGTTATAGGGCCCCAGATCTCATTCGATGACCACAAATGCTCGCCATCGCAACGCTGGTGCGATTAAGAGCACCGACAGCGGGCAGCGAATGCTTCGTGCTGCCTTTCGTTTCACCGCGTCTTGGAAACTTGAGGCTACGCGACATCCAACACTGGGTGCGTCGGAACGCACACAGCGTGCATAAAGCCACCAGCCTGCTCCGCTCGCCCAGTCGCGGATGACTTGCAAAATACGGCGCGCGGACAGATACGCGCAGTCACGGCCGGACTAGTGGAGGAGACGCCTGCTCACCTGTTCCCAATGCACTCAGTATAGCGGTGGCGCGGGCGAATTTGTATTTTTCTTCACCCCTGCTTAAGCTGGGAATGACGAGATGACCTGACGACAACGCGATGAATGACTACTTGGCGACGACGACCATGACCGATGTCATAATCGCGGAAAGTACGGGCGGACAGGCAAAACATACTCAGTTTAGCGCTCTTAACTGATGTAGCACCAAAACGAAGCATAAGCAATCGCTAAATTTTCTGGTAAAGTTGTTATAGGATTGCAGGTCACAGTGTATACAACAAGTCATTCGCCCATCGACGACGCGCTTTATCGAAGGAACCGGATCGGAACAAGTCCTCCTCCCCCGCCTTGGCCAAAAGCATTGCCGTGGTGGTAACGAGACTGGAGAGATGATATGCTAGAGTGAACAAATGGAATGCTTTTCAGATGAATTTCCGGCTTGTCTTTGCCCGGCGTTAACAAATCAATTTGAACGAGCGCAATAACCACCATGCTATTGCGACTGCAACGCGCACCATGGCGCATCATGGCTGACATGTTATGTGCTGTTGCAGGGAGTATATGCACTGTTTTTGTGCGCCGTTCAACAAGACAATGACTCCTCAAAATCTTTCGGTACAAGATCACTCTCTGAGAACTCTTATAGATATTTACTTGTCGCAAGCGAAGCAGTAAATTCAATGTCACTAAATCTAAAAAGAGATAAGAACATGAGTTCCATGTCCGGATAGTTTTTTAAACGAACACCGATGAGCCACAGTGTTACAGTATGCCGTTCCTTTTGTGCTTAAGTATAGGGCGCGTACAAGTTCGTGGCATAAAGCCACTTCCCGCCTGGTTCTCGTATTTCGCTAACGACACGCTTTACCCAAAGTTGAAGGCAAAAGGAGAGAGTGGTGGTGCATTGTGGGCAGCCGGTACCCTCTCCAGGCAGATGGGGGTCAAGAATGAAGTGAACTAACTGTGCTGTCACGTGTCATTGTCAGTTGATGCATTGTGTTGAAGTGGGTAGCAATCCGAAATTCACGGAATGCAATGAGCAAGCAGCGAAATATACTTTCGGTTGATATAGGATAGTGCACGACATGCTGCAAATACTATCAGCGCGCTTTTTCGTTCAAATAACGTTCGACGCAGTAGTTCTGCGGAAAGCTGCGAGGTGGAGAGAAGTAATTAATAAAGGGAAAATCAGACATACACCCGTTCGTAGCAACTGCTACAAAGGAAAGCCATATGGGTTAATCGAATGAAAAGTCTCAGAGTTGAAGAAAAATTCATCCTGGTCCTTCATTTTTCTTCAACTCTGAGCCTTTTCTTTCGAGGAACCCGTATGGGTTTCCTTTGCAGCAAATGCTACGAACGGGTGGATGTCTGATTTTCCCTTTATTAATTATTTATTACTAAATAATGTTCAGCCGTGAAACTAAGAGAGAGAGAGAGAGAGAGAGAGAGAGAGAGAGAGAAAGATGTATAGAAAAGCGAGGATGCTAACCAGGGCAGTTCTGCTTGGCTACCCTGCACGGGCGATGGGAGTGTGGGGGATAAAGAGAGAGCGTAGCTACAATGAAGTAGACCACGTGCACTATCTAGTGTTAGGAACAGTAGTACGCAGCGTTTGCAGTTTATTGTGTAGGCCCGCTGACTTGAGCAATGAGCCTTCCAAGTGAAGTTGCTCTCGAAGTGTTGGCCTAATGCTCTTTGTTCTGATAGCGTAGGAACGCCCGGTCTTGTATCGAGCACTGAGCACATCACTTGCCACGAAAGGCATGCGAAGAAATGGGAGAACTGCACAGCTCCCCCACTTTTCTTTTTCAATTTAGGCCGCCATATACGTCGTTATTGGTACTGGAAGAGGCTATTTGTCACGAGCTAAAGTATTTCTTTTCATAAGGATGTTCACGGTAGTTCTGCTTATATGTAAATCGACTTAAAAACAACGACGTTACCAGAAAAACAGCATTTATCTCTAGCGTCTGTGTAGATCACGTGAGACGCGAGTTAGTATGCGGTCTGTGACGAGTCTGTAGGCCAACTTCTTCACTGAATCTTCACGATACCTTTCGCAGGTGTGCCTCGACTCTACGCACTGGCTCGTTTGTTGCACGTTATCAGCCATTGTCGTCGTGGTGCTATCGACGCTGTGGGTCATCAGCTCTGTCTGCTCTTCGCCGCAAAACGCCTCCTACACCTGCGTGACCCAAGGCTGCCTTGCCTATTCGCGTCGGCTCCTCGCGTCCATCAACAGTTCGGTAAACCCGTGCACGAGCTTCACGCGCTTCGTTTGCGATGGTTGGCAGCACGGCCAACGCCTCAGTGTGTGGGAAGACCAGTTCCACTTCGTCTTGGACAGGCTCACTAAAGAACTGCAGGGTGTCGACATACCCAAGACAGAACAGAACGAAGAGCAGCAGGCGGCCGCCGTGTACAGCAGTTGCACCAGCGTGCTTTACGGAGGTAGCGACGAGCTCGAAGCCGTAAAGACCGCACTCGAAGATGCTGGTATCGTCTGGCCCAGGCCATCCAAGGGTGCCGACGTGCTTCGAACTCTGTTGCACAGCTCCTTCAAACTAGGTTGGGACGTTCTCTTTGATATCTACGTGTCGCCGACAGACCGTACCGTGAAGATAGCCGTTGACCCTGGAAAATGTCTCCTCTTCGTGCTGACAAAACGGGAGCGCTTGACGGATACAAAGCAGAAAAAGGCATACTTTGAATTCTTGAAGAAGACCTTCCAACGGGACGGCACAGTCGCCGTAAGCTTCGAAGAGACGTTCGACATCGCGGAACCTGTGCTGGACATACTGGGCGAACTTTATGCACGGGTGTCCGACGAGCACCCAACTGCGGCTGGCGGTTTGTCTCACGCTCCGGAGATAGGCCTCACCGAATACCGATGGCTGTCCATCCTACAAGGACATAACGTTAGTGTCGCGAATGGCCTCCTGCTTGAAACTAGCCGTGTGGATTATCTTGAAGCCGCGTTAAACTTTTGGAAGAAACACGGTTCGGACGCTTTCCACTCGTTCGTGTCCTGGTGCACAGTCCAAGTTGCAGCGCTATTCGCAAGGAGAGACCTTGTTCTAAACTACTACGACTGGAGCCCTCGTCTGGCAGATATCTACCACAGGGCCTTCTGCCTGGGTACGTCCATGTTCTTCTCCAGGAAGGCACCGTTCTCGAGGTACAACGCTCAAGTTCTCCACGGAAATTCGGAGGCTATCGCGAGGCAACTGACGCTGCTCGTGCGAAGTGCATTTTCGAAGCGTCTGTCCAAGTGGGAATATTTCGACGAGAGCATTACTGTCGTCAGCAACTGGAGCTCGCTGAAAAGGGCATTTAGGAACTTCGAGCCCAGCGAAGAGGAGAACGCGTCTGCAACAGCTCGGGCAAGGCACATGGCGAGCTCCTTCTTAAGCAACTGGCGGCAGTCGGTGCGCGAGCGACCAACGGAGGAAGTCGAAAAAATTATTCGCACCATCTACAATCTCGGCTACTACTACCTGTCCTACAAGTTTTACGATTTCCAGCTGATGCCGTACGCCCTGTCCTTCCCGCTTTTTGACGTCAGTCTGCCCGCGTCTCTCAATTACGGAGGCTTTGGGGCCGAGGTGTCTAGCGCTCTCGGCGAGCTGCTCCTCCTCTCCTACGAGGAAGGGAAAAACGTGTCCCAAGTTCTGTCACTGATCGAATGCGTTCGCTCTGGGCCGTTCGGTGCGGTCAAGAATCCCGAGATGTACACAGCGTACGCAATCGGATACGGTCCGCTTGTGGATGCGTATAAGAACTACGCTAACGGTTCGGACTGGGCCGTGCTCGGGCTCGAAAAATACACGGGTCTGCAGCTGCTTTTCATTGCGCTGTGCTACTTGGAGTGCGAAGGCAATGACAGAACAGACGGCGAATCGGTGTGCAACATACCGGTGCAATACCTGCCCGAATTCGCGGAGGCTTTTCAGTGCGCACCGGGCGATCCCATGAACCTTGCCAGTCGGTGTAGGCTGCCCTGAGCACCACCGACGACGCTTACACTGGATCGTTTATTTTGCTTTTACCCAATCGGAATTGCAAAGTGCATTCGCGCTCTTGCGAAAATGTGTTATTTCTATGGACAAGACAATTCTTGCGATTATTGCTGCTTGATATGGACAATTGAGAATTTTTGTGCACGATACAGCGCAAATTATTTGCAAAAGTTTGGCAAGTTGACTTTGCTTAACGTCATCCAAACACAGTCCTTACAGACACTGAGAAGCTTGTGAGCATGGCGTTTTTTTTTTACGTTTGTTTGGCTGAGCTGACGCTGACAACGTAGCTATTGTTTCGGTTATCTGTTCGCGTGGGGCCTGTTTGATGTGACTAAATAATCCGAGCTTTGTGGAACCGCGATCGCGGCAAACCCCCTTCGAGTGTCGTTTCATTCGTCGTACGTATAGAGATGCTGAGATGCTCCTCACGGGTTGCGTTTAACCACCGGCACAACAAACAGGCGAAGCCCTTCGCGAGCCCGGCAGTTGCGGGGAACTTCTATCGTTACGCACTCTTCTAACAAGACAAGCTCATTATAAGAACCTACTGGAAATAATTAAAAAAAGCTTGACGTCTCGGAGTACTTAATACTTTTAGATGGCATTATATTCGGTGACTTCAACCCCTCAAGTCATAACTTACGATGTACTGTCGATAGGTACGTGTGTTTCATTCCAATGCGATGCACATTAGATAGAAAGATGGTCGATGTGATACGAGATGCTTTGCGCATTTTCTAGTGAGTCCTAATAAAATCAAAGTAATTAAATATAATTTGATGGTACAGTCAAATGTGTTGCGTTTTTAATAAAAATAATTGAACCACCTGCTCAAAGCACATGTGCAAATTATTGGCAGTGTGGCATACAAGAAAGAAAACCTCATCTGCCACTGCTGACTGAACGCAGCATGTCGAGCATGCCATGAAACACGGTAGTGCCTTCAGCAAAGTGGCGTGGTGCAGCAATCCTCGCCGTAATGTGTGTGTGTGTGTGTGTGTGTGTGTGTGTGTGTGTGTGTGTGTGTGTGTGTGTGTGTGTGTGTGTGTGTGTGTGTGTGTGTGTGTGTGTGTGTGTGTGTGTGTGTGTGTGTGTGTGTGTGTGTGTGTGTGTGTGTGTGTGTGTGTGTGTGTGTGTGTGTGTGTGTGTGTGTGTGTGTGTGTGTGTGTGTGTGTGTGTGTGTGTGTGTGTGTGTGTGTGTGTGTGTGTGTGTGTGTGTGTGTGTGTGTGTGTGTGTGTGTGTGTGTGTGTGTGTGTGTGTGTGTGTGTGTGTGTGTGTGTGTGTGTGTGTGTGAAAGAAGATTCATTCAATGATTCATATTGAAGCAAAATGGAGCCCCCCTCGATACGCAAGGGGTTTAGTTGAACTTCAGTGTACGTGTTTTCTTTTCCTTGCTACCACTGCACAGGGCTACTGTCTTTACCCCCATTTATTAAACTTGCCGAGAAATAAAATAATTTGAATATAGGTAGACCCTTGAACATAACCCATCATTACTTAACGTAAGCTCAGCTACTAAATCTCGCAAGTCGATGCAACAAGCTGCATCCTCGCCGGAAATGCCAGGGAAGTGGTGCCTTGTCGGATGCTTCGCAGGCGTTCTCGGCACCCCAAACAATGCTGTCCTCGGTGCCGTCGTTAAAACGCATAATTTCTTGCAGCTAGTCTGGATAATCTCCAGAGTGGCTTTAAGGCGGGCGCGACACAGAAACTCCATTAGCTCGGTAATTTTGCTAGCTTTGTTCACGAATATCTGTCGATATTTTGTTACAAGTATAGGCCGATATCCCTGGCAGCACATGGAACCCGTGAAGAGGGAGCCACCCCATCAGGCGCTTTACGCGCTCCATTTTATTATGGATCGATCAAGTTGTTTCTCTCTCTCAAATTTGGGTAATATGTAAAAAAAAAAGTCGACCTAAAACGTCCGTCGGTCTGTCGCCTGTACGCCGAAAACTCCTCCGGCACAACCCCATGCGCATGCACGAAAAAAATAAGAGAAAGAGAGGAGCGCGATTGGCTGCGCCGTTGCTCTCCGTCGCAGCCGAGCGCGCGCAGCAGTTTCTCTCCGGCTAAGAAATAGGTAGGCCACGCGTCATACGTACTCCTGAGGAGCAGGCAGCTTCCAATCAGCAACACCGCGAGCAGAACCGGGAACGAACGAGATCGCCTACGCTGTGCCAATGCTGCAGCCCGGGCACAAGAACAGGCTCGTGCAGTCGAACGCAAGCCGAAACTGCGTGCCGGGGATCCGGCAGCCTACCAAGCCGTCGTTTAATGAACCATCGGGATTAACCCAGCAATAAACACCGGGGCCGCACGTTTCAGCTTCGCTGGTTAACCATCCGTACGGAGTTCTTGGGCGGTGACTTTTTTAACTGCAGCATATTTTTAGAAATCGTCTGTGGCAAGTATCACAATTCCATCCGGTTAACTGAACTATTCGGAGAGGTGGATATACTTAGGCAAATAGTCAAATATTGTTTTTTATTTAGTGCTCTGAAAATACAGGACAAAGGTCGTGGAACAAAAAAAGCTGCTCATTAGGCACCTTGACAAAGCTCTCACCAGGCGATTACAAAAACAGCAGTATGATCAGCAGATACATTAACATCAGAAAAGGACAAAGTGGTCTAAACCCATTCATAAAACATACATAACAAAAGAAATTCACAACTTCATTGTAACGAATGTTCAGTGACACAAAAGAAACAACTGCAATTCGCTTATCCATTTTTTTACCCGTCGCGGCTTCTTAATGGCTATGATATTGCCCTGCTGTGCACGAGGTCGCGGGGTCAAATCGCGGCCGCGGCGGCCGCATTTCGATGAGGGAGAAATGCAAGAACTTCCGCGTGCCGTGCATTGGGGCCACGTTAAAGATTCCCTCGTGGTGCAAATTAATCCGGAGTCCCCCTCACTACTATAGCTGGCCTCATAATCGAATTGTGGTTTGGGCATGTAAAGCCTCAGAATTCATTCACATCTTCATATATATATATATATATATATATATATATATATATATATATATATATATATATATATATATATATATATATATACACTGGTGTTTAACAGGCCAAAACCATGCTCTGATTATGGTGCACGAAGGAGAGGAGGGTTCATTTTGGCCACCTGGGGTTCTCTAACGCGCACTTAAATCTAAGTGCACGAGCATTCTTGCATTTCGCCCCTATCTAAATGCAACAGTGAAGCTTGGGAATGAACCCGCGACCTCGAGCTCAACATCTGAACACCATAGCGACAAAGCTACAGCGGCAAGTAAAACATATATTCATCTAGGAAGGGTAAAATACACCATCTCGTGCGTTGTAATTGACAGGTGAAAAGAGCCGGAAATATAACCAACATATGGCAGTAGCCACACAAGATTTACTGGACTGCATTATATCACTATAGGCGAGCATCTGCGCATATTATGACTCGAGGGCTATCGCATGACGATAGGTGTCTTGCTATGCGACACCTCCATACACTCCATCCTTTGGTTCCCTGCTCCACGTCGGGGTGATTGAGGGGGCTCCTCTGAACCTCAACGAGTCTGCCCACGAGGCGGCGTGTGGCTTTACCGACCGCGCTGCCCTCGGATCGGGCGACTCTCTTCCCGGACACAGAGACGCCCCTATCACACACGATGAACTTACTAAATTCTTTTACTTAGAGAGAAAGGTATTCCCGCCGCCTCACTCCAAGCTAACAAGCTAAGCAGGCCGCAGGCGGTCGCGCTCAGACTCTTGCAAACGAACTCCTACCCAAATCCGGCGTCCCTTAACAGCATATATCCCGAGATTTATCCGAATTGTTCTTGCGTGGCCTGTGGTTAGGTTGCTACTTTGCCTCATATGCTCTGGGAGTGCGGGCCGCTGGGTCCGAAGATCATCAAGGAAGAGTGGGGCGCGCTCCTGCGAAGTCCCGTCTTTGAGGACCAAATCCTGGCCGTCCAGCGCGCCCGCGATCGGGCCGGCAGACTAGATCTGTCAGTCCCGTCGTGGGATTAGCCGGGTGCCCGTTTTATCGCATTTGCTGGACGCAATAAAAGTTTATTCACTCACTTAGTTACTCTTGCCATGTGATGGCTGGCGATCGCCATGTTGGCGAGACATTTTACCCTTCCTTATACAATAAAAGAAGACGATTTCTGCCATTAAAAAAAAAAAAAAAAGGGAACATCGTCCGAAGCATTAGCGTGTCACAATCAGTTGTTGACGCTCAGTAAAAATTTATGCTGCAACGGCGTAGCTATTGAAGGAAAAGGAACGGCCTGCACGAAGTGAAACTCAAGCTTGAAATGATGAAACTCTTATCATACCTCAAGACGTTCTCGGTTTCAGGCGCATGTGCAGCGGCTGCAACTTTTGTTTTCGTATATGTTCCCCTACAGCGCTGAAAACATGAGTAAATGACGCCTACGACACTTGTGATTCAAACGACGACGAACAGAGAGAAAAACAGAAGACGTTTTCAATTATATGGTCACTGTGCAGTGAGGCACACTGTACACTCCTCTAGATATTGTTTTCAGCGCGTTTTATCGCGTTTTGCTGGACCCAATAAAAGTTTATTCACTCACTCACTCACTCACTCACTCACTCACTCACTCACTCACTCACTCACTCACTCACTCACTCACTCACTCACTCACTCACTCACTCACTCACTCACTCACTCACTCACTCACTCACTCACTCCCCGACGTGGGACTAGCCGGGTGCGCGACGAGTTCGCGCCCTCGCCGCACTTGCAATAAAGTTTCTTCACTCACTCACTCACTGAAAACGTGATAGATCGCGATACGTTCCTTTGAAACGGAGTCCTGAATTTTGAATACTCCGCCGCAGTGAAGGTTAATATCACTTCATTGATGCGAAAGAAGGGGGCGCCAGTAGCTCTGAAAACGAAACATCGATTCAGCTAGCACGGTTGCTGGCACTATTGTAAAGCGGCTGTAAAACTACACAGATGTCACTTGTCCTGTCTCTTGTTCTTCTACTACTGCTGCTACTACTACTATTACTACTTCTACTACGGCTGTAAACTACATAGATGTTGTCACTTGTCCTGTCTCTTCTTCTTGTACGACTACTACTAATACTACTACTACTACTGTGGTTTTTAATTATGGGGTTTTACGTGCCAAAACCACGATTTGATTATGAGGCAATGAGGCTCGCCGCAGTGGGGGACTCCGGAAATTTGGGCCACCTGGGGTTTTTCAACGTGCACCTATATCTAAGTGCGTTCGCATTCCGCCCCCATCGAATACTACTGTACAGCGGCTGTAAAACAACATAGATTTTGTCACTTGTCGTGTCCCCTCTTCTCTTCTACTAATACTATTAATACTACTACTAGTAATAATAATAACGCTAGACGGCTGCTACCTCGACGCTTTATTCAGCCGGGCCGCGCAATGGAGAGGGTGATGCTAGCTATAATAGTGAATATCTGCAGATGAAGAAGATGAAGAGTGAATATAAAGCTCACAAGAACAACAACACCAACAACAAGAACAATAAAAATAAGTTTTTGTTTCTCTGGTACAGCAGGTAGTTAAAACCTTCGAACCAGGTGCCAGGTGTTTGTGTTTCCATTGTGCTTCTGTTGCCCAAAAATTTGTTTTTTTTTTTTGGTCATTGCGAGGCTGATGTTTTTTTCGGAACACCAGTCCGTGTCGGCGAGATGGCTTCACACTTTTGGGCAGAACGTAGAGGCAACGTGGCTCCACGGATAGCTCTATACGCGAAACTGTGTGCTGTGGAAGCTAAGGCTGAGTTAAGCGATCATTTTTCGAATCTGTATATCTGCTTGCATCATGGCACCTCGGTTGTCTCCTTGTTGCTTATAGTGGTAGATTGGCACAAGGCTGGTTGCCCATCACGTCCCACAAAGTGCTTCATGAAACGCCACGTTATTAGCTTAGTCAAGTTCTATATGTTGCATAACACCGAGGCATGCTATAGATGGGCACGCACATAGATGTACTGTTGCGTTCCCGATAGAGGTTCATTTTCAAAAGTTTAAATAATGAGCAGCGACGTAGCCAGAAACTTTTTCGGGGAGGAGGGGCTGGGCAGGCCGCATGGTAAGACAAAAATTTCGAGGGAGGGGGGTCACGTGCCACGTGTGCCATCCACTGGCTACGCCAGTGATGACGATCACCAAGAGGCAATGCTGAGGAGCGATCGCTGTCGTCCTCTTTCATCGCCATCTTTTTTTTCCCTGACTCCAACATTATTCGTAATAGTAAACTACAATCACAGGGTTTTACGTGCCAAAACCACTATCTGATTATGAGGCACGTCAACGCAGGGGACTCCGGAATAATTTGGACTACCTGGGGTTCTTTAACGTGCACCTACATGTGACTATGCTAAAATCCACGGGTGTTATACACGGGATTGCAGTATACTGAAATCCACGGTCTACTAAAGTACACGGGTGTTTTCATATTTCGGTACCGTCGAAATCCGGCCGCCGTATCCGGGACTCGATCCCACGACCTCGTGCTTAGCAGCCCAACTCCATAGCCACTAAGCAACCACGGCGAGTTGCAATAGTATACCGTATATGCAATGCCGTACGCACAATACAACAAATAAAACACCACGTAATGCACAATATGTGCTACGGAGCAAACACAAAACGAATTGGTTGTCGAGAAATTCGAACGGAACGACGAGTTCAAGGTTGACACGCAGCGGTCTCTGTTCGTTGCCCTCCAGCGAGTAGTTTTGTGGTCCGACAATTCCAGGCAGCCAATCAGCCGCCCTGGGTGACCGTCTGCGCTGATTAACGTGAGTGGGAGAGAATGATCTAACGAACCTGCGGTTAGGACTCTCCTTAATTGGCATTCTCATTTAAGCGTCATCTGACAGCGGTAGGACTGCTTCGGTTAACGTGCCCTTCGGCAAAGCAGGAAGCGCTCGGAGCGAGGGAGGGGAAACGGGGGGGGGGGGGGGGAGAGGGGGCGACAGCTCACCCATGCCCGCGCGCGCGCGCAGCAAGAATTTCGAAGCGAGACGCAATCACGAAGCGCGGGTATACGCTGTGGCCTGACGGCTACCAGAGTGGCGGCGTGTTCCACGCACTCTGTTAATTAGTTCGAAAACTCGCGAGCACTCCACGAAAAAAAAAAAATAAACAAGAAAAAGGAAGAAAAGAACTGCCGAGCCCTACAGGGGAGGACAGCAAATGGCAAAAAGACAAATGTTCCACGCAACGAGGGCCGACTGCGTAGTGCCCGGGGGCTGCAGCTTAGAGCGGATCTCTCGTAACGAGTTTCGGCGATTATGTTCCGAAAATCAGTGTCGCTCGCTGGCTTTCGAAAATGCTAGCACATGTGGGGAATGCGGTGGAAGCGATTGAATGATTCAACGCGAATATTTTACCGCACAAAGTGCTCACGTAACCGTTTAGATTTGATTTCCTGCTGCACGGCTCTGAATATGCGCGCGCGGTGGTGCACCCTTTTTTGACGCTGGCCGTGTACCGTTGGCGAAATGATGCGCTGAACAACAACGTGGGGCAAGGAAAAAGGAGGGCGTCCTAACAGGACGCCAACTCTCTATTGAAGGTATGTTCAGTATATTTAGGAAACGTCGTAGTGCTGATCTCGAGGCGTTCGGGGATTTTAACTGGGTATATCCGGTGAAGCATCCATCCAGGCGTCTAAGATCATTAGATAGGCTTGAAGCGAGGAACTACAGCACCTATGATATGGCCAACTTTGCGTGTTCTTGGCAGGTAAACCAAATAAAAGGAAGTGGCACTGTATGGTAAATGTTCGTTCAGCCGCAGAGAGATTCGACGCGATAGCTGGCAACTAGTTGAAGAATGAACCTGTATCGCAAAAAAAAAAAAAAAATAGAAGGGGGGGGGGGATAGCCTGCATTAAATTTTGCATAGTTAGTGCTGGTTTGAAATTTTATTTTATTCTACTAATCGCCTGAACTTGGATATGATTGCGTTCTGTACGTATACATGGCTGGCTACACAAAGCGAGCCACTTCTGATGTGTTATGGCACGCGGCTCAGTATCGGAGGCGCTAGTTTAGGCACGAAAGCCTGTGCATACAACTCTGGTTATACGAGAGAGCCTGAGGTTTTCTTGCTGGACCGTCTGATTTCAGGAGAGGAATCATGTTTGCGCGAGGTCTGAGCGTGATCCTGCGAGAAATTATGCTAGGACCCAGCTAACGCGTCGCGTAAGCATTTCGACTTGAATAAAAGCAATCATTACTCGCAAAATGAGTGTTCGCTCACAAAAACACGTCCGCTTGCTGTATAACAGGACCAAAATGTGCGTATTAAAGGAAATCACACACACACACACACACACACACACACACACACACACACACACACACACACACACACACACACACACACACACACACACACACACACACACACACACACACACACACACACACACACACACACACACACACACACACACACACACACACACACACACACACACACACACACGCGCACACACGCGCACACACACGCACACACACACACACACACACACACACACACACACACACACACACACACACACACACACACACACACACGATGGTTTAGGTTTAGGTATGTATGGAAACACACAACGGTTGGAAACGCGAAAACAATACTGTGCCTGGATATCGACCGGTTTGAAAAGAGAGACGACCAAGAGGAGAGCGTTCTCGTTTTCTTTCTTTTTCTTCTTTTTTCTCTTTTTTTCCCTGTTTTGCGTCTGTACAATGTTTGCAGCGTTCCTCGGGGCTCTGCCAGAGCGAGGCACAGCTACTGGAGACGCGTCCCATTGCTGCGAGTATACTTGTTCTGCAATCAGCTTTCTGAGCATGCAGCTTTCGAGGCAGAACTGGCAACAAGATTGCAGGCTCCTGATGATCGATTCGGTCGTAAATGTCCTCGAGTTCCGCAGAACACTTCGCCGTGTGGACGACGCACGCTTTCAAACCGCGGTTAGGCTTTGCCGCTGCCTCAGGGAAGCGCTCTTCCGATGTCTCTTGGATATTTGTGTCTTCGCTCATCTGCACATTCCTTTTTCTCTTTCTCGGTAATTGCCGTGTTGTTAGGAAGTCATGGTTCACTTTAACATATACATTTTTTTGGAAGTCGTACGGAAACTCGAGGATGCCACCGCCAATGGGATCGCAAAAGGCAGGTTTAACGCCAAGTGGTTTAAGGTATTCAGAGGGAGAACTGTTTGGTCGCGATATTTTGGAGTGATGCAAAAAGTACTCGAGAAACTTACCGATTGCTGGTTTTGCTTTTTATTGCTTCGCGGTTGCTGGAATGTTATTACGAAAAAGGAGTGCTCCCCTCCTTCTTACCTTGAAGCGTATATATATATATATGGTTGTATGCACTGAAGCTTCATGACAGCGACATCGACCGAGAATAGTATAATACAGGTGAGTAAAAGGTGATCCAAGGTTTCTTGGCAGAAAGGCAGGAAAACCACGAACAACGGACGCGTACACAAAGTTCCCAGTTCAGAAAGCTTGATGTCGGGAATTCTGTTTCTGTCTAAAAAAAAGGATAGGTAAAACATTTGGCTAAATAAGGAGAAGAGCATTGGTGGTGCAACGCACCACCCCGTTTTGAAGGGGCCGCTCACAGCATCCATCCACTCATCCGAAATCGGCTGTGGTCTCCATATTTGTGATTGATCCGCAGCCGACGATAATTTCCCGATGTTCCAACGCAAATGGATTTCGTTTTGTCGCATGCGGTTCCGTTGCGTCAAGAAAACTGGTGGTTTCGCTGAACGTGCTTGCGAATGTGCAATAGTGTACAATCTTGGTGGTGTAGGCTCACAGGCTCACCTGTGAGCTTAGTCTGAGGGGTCCGACCAGACGCCCCTATTTAGGCGGGTCGCTTTTATTGCCGGGGTCCCGCTGTCCCACAGCTTACGTGTGAGACGGTGTTTCGTATTGCTTCTTTCTATCAGAATCGCGACTTGTCCCGAAACACCTGCCGTGTTGTGCCCAATCGGCTTTTCACTTTCTGTGGTCTCACGTTTTCTCGAACCAGCTGCAAGGTACTTCTCGATGCGTTGGCTTACGAACCGTAGCCAAGCCGAAGGGTACTGAGGAAGCCGTCTTCATACTGCCTTGATTGTCACTATAGTGTTGTTGGAAGCGTGTGGAGCAAGGCCGAAAGGCAAGTGGAAATTTACTGAAGAGCTCAGCAAAAAAAAAAAAAAAAAAAACAAAGAAAAAAAAATGCTTTCCCTTCCGCTTAAAGGAAACTTGGAATAAACTTCGAACCTCGTTCATATCGTTATTGTTGTTCTTTACTGCGTGAAATTTGACTTCTGTATGCTTGCATTGTTCAAGCTTTGCAAGAGCTTGTACACACACACACACAAAAAGAAAGAAAATGAAAAAGGCGAAAGTGGAACTTGCTCTGCTGCATGCGCGATACGTACGTGTCTGAGCCTATAGTAGGATTTATTTTCTCGTTGAAATTACAGTTCACTGACAAAAACGCAAAGAAACAAAGCTATAGCATTCAGAACCTGAGTATCAAGGCCTATTTTCAGGGCGCAGATTATAGAGAAGCTTGTTGTTCATGAGAAGAACTTCAGTTTGGCCTAAATGGTATTTACTACGTGTCATATTGACTGCCCGTGTCGTATACCGCCCGTGTCATCGTTTTGTGTTCCTCTTCCTCGATATTCGTCTCTTATTAGCGGTCAATATGATTTGTTGTTCATGCACGGAATTCATGTGCGTGAAATACGCTTTCAATAAAATGATTTATTGCTACTGTTAGCGGCCTTACAACTGCTACGAGCAATGAATAAACACTTAACCGTACACCTAGGCATGTGCCCGAAGCAATCGATGAAGTTAGGTAACGGCATATGTTACGGGTACATCGAGAGCTGAAAGAACCTATTACCGTCGGAAGTTTCAAACGCGGTTTTCGATCAAACTAGGCCACTGTGGCTTGTAGCGTGCATTGAAAAGTGCGCGTGATATAACACGAGAGATAACTAGCAGCAACCCGAACCACCAGTTCCTGGCTTAATGATGCGCGCAGACCGTTACTGGAAATTCCGAAACATCTGGGACAGCGCAATCTTGCGCTTGCTCCTCTGTCCCCGTACCACCTGGTGTTTTGCAGACCTCCACCGGGTTTCATTAAACTGCAGGAACTTTCTGCGCTCGGGTCTAGTATGCTTGCCATGGCTGCAGGCTACACGGTTCACCGCGGCAAGGTGCATCGCTAAGCCTTCATTTGTAGGAGGAGACCGCCGCTAAGATTTCCGGTAGGCTTCAGTACTCTGAATGAGGTACAGAGCTTCCCGAGCAATAACAGTAATATATATATAGGCCGCGTGCCTCCGCTCGAACTGCATGATATCGAACCGAGAAAATGAGGAAGGTATTACATCGGTGCATGGCCGAAAAAAATTAGTTCTTTTACAAATCCACTAGCTAAGGTTAGCTCAGAAGAAGTACTAACAAGCACGCTTGTGAGGATTAGACGGACACTGGGCCTGTAGGTAAGAGGAAATCTCGCTGAGACGGGGAAGAGGCGAGAGGGGAAAGAAAACGGAACGGCTATTTCAAAACGCTATTTCTGCCAACTTTTCCTGATGCATTCACTTCTATTTCTTTTATTCCGAAAGTTTGGCCAACGGTATAAACTCGTATTTCAAACGTGAAATTTCAAGTGGAGGCTCCTTTATGTCTACAATATCCTGTATATCTCAAACTATACTTCCCACGTGGCCCAGAATGTTGTTGTAGTTTAGCTGTAAGAGCAACGTGAGATCTACCGCAGGGTAGTTACAGACTCCACCGAAGGTCAAGAAGATACATACCAGGAGCACGGTACGTGCCTGAAGCACGGCATATGGAGATAAGCGTTTAAAAACTGAGCATTTTAACCTTTATTTTTGTTCTTCATCGCTGCGACGAGGCTCGCTTTATGCACATGAGTGTTCAGGACTGAATAAGTTCCAATGGGTTACGTGTCAGAGAAACGCGAGAAAGCTGTTTTGCAGTAGTTGTTTTCAGGATGGCTGCTTCACTCCATGATTAATTGGAACCTGTACAGGTTAAGTGAGTTCACAGTAAAAGAAAGAGCGGCATATTAGGCAGTGCTTTTGCCAGCGACTTAGCGTCCGGTTTGACCATCATTCGCATGGACAACTTCAAGCGTGACGTCAATAAAAAAAAAAAGAAAAGCTGAGGGAACACTGCAGAGTCGACCAAGATAAACATCAAGGGTTTAGTAACTCCGCTGTACAAAACGCTCTCGAACAACTTTCTGAGGGTGGATATCCTCAAAAAGATTTTTATATAACAAAACGTTTAAAGCGGCACATGTATTGTTGATATAGCAAGGTTACACTGTTCTATTTTTGTCTTAGAGCGATATTCTGGTTTTTAAGTCTTAAAAGCGCTGTAACCAGCTTTAACCTTAATTCTTTTGCTATAATGGTTTTAAAAAAGTGATTAAAAGAGTGACAACACCATACGTTTAGTTTCGCAGCTGGTCGTACTCATCTGCCAAAGCATCAATATGATGCTAATGCCTTGCTTATAAAGGTAAGCACAAGGGAAATGACAAATTATTTTGGTTAAGAAAGGGAAGTGCTAATGACCACACAAGGAGTGAAACTGACACTCAGTTAGTATCCCGGAATCGAATATATGTTTAATAAATTTTAACGCCATAGCGTTAAGGGCCCCGTGTCACAGAAAGTCCGGTGTCGGTGTTGGCGTCGGCGGAGTTGTCTGTGAACGATAATTTTCGTATATGTTTAGGTATATGTATATACAATGCCTTGCTATTTGACATGCGGTACATGCGGGTTATATTGCCACGCCATTCTGTCACTAAAGTTGCTCATATCCTTTTTTACATTCTTGACAAAATTATTTATCGGGATTTTTGGAATGACAGCCCACAAACAAATCACATGAAACAAAACACCGACAGCGCATGCCTTTTGTTTTGTGTTCAACCAGGGAAGAAGAGCGGCGAGGGCCAAGGCTCTCATCGACCAGCATGCCAACGACGAACACGCGCGGTACATGGACGCGGCCGAATACCAACGGAACGCCTTCGCAGCGGTCGTCATAGAGGCGTCAACCAGCGCCACGAGGACGGCAGCGAGCGTGAGAAGCGCCGGAGCGGAACAAGCGGAGGAGGTAGCCATCGCCCTGGCCATCGCCGACGCAGACTGCCACACGGTGCTGCGTGACTCGAGACAGGCGGTGCGAAACTTCGCCAAAGGCCAAATCTGCAGGGAGGCTGAGCGCGTACTGCGAGCGGTCAAACTACAAGACAGAAAAGTAAGACTCAACTGGTTCCCAGCGCTCGCGGGCGACGCGTCGGAACGCAATGAGAACCACAATGCACAACCACAGACGGCACACGCAGCGGCGCGAGCGCTAACCAACCGCGCCCCGGCGACAGACCGTCCGACGTGGTTCGGAGCCAAGGACCGCATGACGGATTACAATGAAATCACGAAAGCCTACCGCCTGGCTCGCAGGACTCTCCCACCCCCGCACCCGAGGCTGACTAGAGCGGAGGCGGTACTACTGAGACAGCTCCAGACCAGATCGCTACTGAGCCCGAGACTGATGCATCGCATGTACCCCGAGACATATTCGACCGATAAGTGCAGAGTCTGCCGGAGGGAGACGGCAGATTACACGCACATGTTGTGGGACTGCGTTAAAAATCCAGACGAAGTAAAATCAAGAACGCTCCCACCACGGCTCGAGGCAGCCGCGAAGAGTTACGACCGAGACGAACTGCTCTGGGCCGTCCAGCAGGTCCTCGGGGCGCTCGAAAGGCAAGGACCCAGCGAGCCGGCAACGGCGAGCGGAGACCGCGACGAGTAACGGCGACTTCGTAGATGACGTAGGCCCTCGTGGGGGCGCGCGAGCGCCCAACTGCAGGCACAAATAAAGCTGGCTCCTATCCAATGTGTTAAATCTTTTCAGACTAATATATTAAAAGTGCGAAGCAGTAACAGAAATTGTGCACTCCCTCCGGGATCGGCCAACGCAAGAGGCCGTTTTTCTACCAGAAAGCTCGCCTTCGTGCATAGCGTCCGCCGCCAGCGGTTCCCGGTAAACATTACGGTTACATAAACTGTAGTTGCCGGGAGCGAGAGAAGCAGTCAGGGACTTTTGGATGCTATCACGTTCCACTCTTAAAGGCGAAGCTTAAGCCTCCTCTAAGGTTTCCGACATTAGGTCTAGCTCAGCCCTTCTTAATTTTAGACGAGTGCATAACGCATAATTCCAGTCTCTTTTAACCAATAAAAGCAAAATGTTGCAATTACATTGTCCTTATTGCCAGGGAGACGCTCTTTTCAAGAGTGATCCGTATTGTACTTAGGGCAAGGAAGGCGCTAACAAACTCTTTAGATGGTAGGTCACGATAATTACATAATAATAATGCTGCAATTTCCTCCTCTAATCTGCGAATCTTTTTATGCTACGAAGTATCTCCTATGTCCTAACACTCGCCGTTTTTGGATGTTTGCGTTATTGGTGCTAGAACGCGTCATGTTTCCGTTTCTCTCTTCCACGTTAATGACTTAATTGCTACTGACGTCGCGTCATAATACACCAAGTTGTCCTATCCACAGCTTCCGATGTTCGGCTGGAGATAAGCGAATCGAGATAACGCGTAGCTTTTCACTATGCCGGCTGTACAGTGATATGGCGGCATCGATGTCGTCGGTGTATACCGCCTCATAGGGCAGGTGCAATACACAGATTCGCCTCGCTGGAGCGTATTCCTTTATTATCATCCACCGTTCACAGCCGGCCGATAATGGCGACAACGTAAACTGAGCGCGACTCCGCCCAATGACGAAACGCAGACAGGTTGGAATAGAATCGCTACATTATTGCGTCCTGGGTGTGTGTCACGCTGTATAGGGATGCCGTTGAAAACACCGCCGTTGTTGTGCGCCAGCAACAGTAGCTTCCCAATGCAGGATAAGTCGCGTTCCACGTGCTCCGGCACGCGTCATCACTGCATTTTTTTTTTAATTCGCCGAATGTGTTTGATGGAGTGTCGTGTCAACAGTGGTAGGCTCTTGATCCGAAGACAGCCGCTCGGTAAAATGCACTCACTCATAAAAAAAAAGGAAGAAAAAGGAAAGGGAACCCCTCTAAAGTAGCACCACGAAGAAGATCATGGTTTGCGAAAACGAGGGGCACGTCTTTTTCATGCTCTCTTAATTGTCCCAGTGCACGAGGGTTTCTCACGATACTCGCGTTGTGGTTTCCGTGAAAGGCTTACAAAAATTTCAAGAGAGTCTACTGTTGGGGCTAGTTGGTACATGACATTTAGAACGGAAACAGCGCAACGAACGGAACAGGATAGAAAGACAGACGATATGCAGGCACACAATTCCAAAGCTGAGCATACCCTCCACCTAGTTCCCCGAAAGAAGATGACTGCACCATTCACTATTGCTTTTTATTACGTTCGAGGTCATAAAGAAGGAACAAATATTGCTGACAAAAAAAAAAAAAAGAAAACTGAAAAGGTTTTTTTATTAGCGCGCTGTAAATACTTTTCTCCATTTCGTGTGGGGTGGGCGAAGGGAGGAGCATATAAATATTGTTTCTGCCACATAAAAAAAAAAAAAATGTTTAAGCCCTGGAGTGTGGTTTCAGGGCAAGCGTCACGGTTGCGTCAGCGCAGTCAAGTGATGCTTCAGTGCAAAGCGAGCCGCGATTACGAGCAACGAGGGACTCGTAAAACGTCGCTGTAGCGGTACACGTCGAGGCTACACGCAGCAAGGAGATGATAAACACTTTGAGGAACAGAAGAAAATAAAAGTATACAATGCTTAAGACTTTTCGCTTTATACTAGCGCTACAAAAGACGGCCAGTTCGTCGCGTGTACGATGTCACGTTAAATCATTGCTGAAGTTATTCGACTCCTCACACGCATCGCCCTTCCCCCCCCCCTCACCCTCCTTTTTCCTTAAGTTTCCCCATCTAAGTTTAAAATCCCGTTAGAACTTTTTATTTGTGCTCCGGTCCTTTGTCTTACTCGCGTGGGCGTGTTAGGCGATGTTGGAACCGGAGAACGTGGTGCTGCGTGCTCAGTGATGCGGGAGAAACTAGGGACATAACGATCGAACCAAGAACAAGTCTTAAAACAAAGCACTTTGTCAAAGTTTCAACAGATCTTGTACACATCGCCGCCGTTACCTGCATAGCGCTTTTATTAAGCACGCTGCTGTCTGCATGCGCGAGTTATCTGAACTGACGATAATGTCTCGGACGCGTAACACCATCAAAACGAAGAATTCATGAAACCTGATCGAAGGCCATTGAGCCTAAAGGAGCTGCTGGGTCCGTGGTCAACGACTACTCATCGAAAACGTGCGCTGGCTGCTCTTAAAGTGCTTTCGGAGGTCACTGATATTGTAAAGAAATACTATAATGTGAGTTTTGCCTGGTGAAAATAACGTTGCAAAGTATGAGCTATGCATATATGTGTTTAGGGTGCGCTAAACAGCGCAAGGGAAACACTTAGACGGGGGGGAAAAGGACAAGACAAGACGCTAACATATGATATATGACATATGTGTACTGCATGCATTTTTCTCTCATGGAATAAAGGGTGTCTCTCTACTGCACGTTTAGTGTTTGTAACGTTTATCATTGTGATGCTGGTTTCCTTTAATGCTTCAGGCGGGTCCCTGAAGCTGAACATCAGAGCACCATATCAAGGAGAGAGCCGTTTTGTCCACACACTACATTTAACAGGCACATAAATCAAACTACAGCAGCAAAGTATTAAACACACAGCTAACAGCACACCCTGTCTAAGCGATCTCGACAGGCTACTAGAACACAAGGCGGTGCGAAACAATACACTTGCACGGAGTTGAGTATACTCAAGAATATTTCGTCATTGGGTGACCGGCGTGACTGGAGGGACGAGGCGATGAGGCAAGCGGCGACGAGCTCACCAATGCAGTAGACGTGTTGAGTGGTGTATCGAAGACGACTGGAGTGCAGTAGTTCCGGCTGGCCGAGAGGAAGCAGGCGCCGCACCGGGAACCCTGAGGATAGAATTGGCAGGAGACCATGACGTCATGGCTAGGCAGCTGTACGTAAGCACGGGCCCGTATTGTAGCCCGACCGCTCACGTTCTGCCACCGTGCGCAGGCGTCCACAGGTCTCGGGGTAGGGTTCCGGGGTGTGGTGAAGTTACGGAGTACAGGAACAGGCTGACAGATTGCCCCGGTCATATGAAACCCTGGCTCGGGCCTGGAACCTGGGTCTTCAGCTTCCGGCCCGGTGGCCGACCTTTTTCCCACGTCGCTTCCTGGAACTCCTTCCGTGTTGTTATTGTTGTTGTTTTTGCCTTCAAAACATGTCACGTACACACAATGGGGGATAGGTCAGGAATCGGATAGTTCTGTTAATAGCTAATAATAAAACAGTTAATAAAAAGGTGTGAATGCGAATGAAATAATTTTTGTGTACTTGAGCAGTGAAACCAGACAAACGGATGATGAAATTAAAAAAAAAAAGTTAAGAAGATTGGTGGCAAAATTTTGAATAAGAGTAGTTTAAAATAAATACAATACAAATGGTAAGGGAAGTAGGAATTAGTATCGTGTGGCGTCTTGTTGCATAGATGAAAGCACATACGGCCGTAAACACTCACTGCGTCCCTGTGACTAAAACTTAGCATCATGGCACAAAAAAAAAGTAATATTTCAGCGCATAATATCAAAGCAAGTTTGCCAAGCGGCGCTTCAGGGAGTATTTGCTTTTGTATTATAAACCGACAAGAGAGTAGAAGGTAATGCTGAATAGTTACTATTGCAGCAGAACTTTTTGTTGGGCTAGTTGGTGCATGTTACTGAAGTACTAAAGCGCCAAACAGACGACACAAGAAGAGACACGGACGAGCGCTTACTCACAACTGATGCTTTATTGACGGAAACACACAATATATATACGCAAATCTGGCGGCGCAACTCACACGTTGTCGAAAATCACATGTCAACAGGCAAAAGGCGATAAAACGATTGTAAAGGTGACGTTCGGGACAGCGACACGTAGTGTATAAGGCCAAATGATCATAAATGATAATGGTTACGCGATACACAAAACCCCGCCGTAAGGGAGACCCCATTAAAAATTAAATGATTAAGATTTTTTCACCGAGCGCAGGCGGCGCAGCAACATGCTGAGTCCTAACTAAGGGCTTCTAAAAAGGACATTTCACTTTTATACAGAATTTTTGATGATTCGCTGACGCATTCAAGGCCCTTCCTTTTAATGTGGAAGGCTTAATTCCTTCAGCTCACGGGCAACACTGTCTCGACTTCTGTCCAGAACAATGGTATCTCTTAGGTGAGGCCTGCACCCGCACTCTTTGCAATGGATGGCCATATTTGCGCGTGACATGTCACATCAATTATCCAGAGTGGGTTGCCGAGAAGAAATTCCGGGAATACAGGAAGCTTGCGGCTCAAACGGTAGAATTCTGGTGGCGACATATGTTAAACAACACACACAAGCCCCCAGAGAAGAAGGCCAGTGGTGCTGTAAAAATCCTGGGACAAGTACAAGTCCCGGAAGAAGTAAAAAACGTGCTGGTGAAAGGACCGAAGTTCAGCCTCGAACCTGAAACAGCAGCCCATGAACTACTTTCTTTGAATAGGCGTGTTGCCGAGAAGGCGTCACCTGAAGACCAGGAAGGGGGCCTACTGGAAGGAGTAGACGCTCTGTCAGGGACAGTTTCGAAGAAATCATCGAACAACCGATTTGGAATTAACAAAGTAGTCACCTTCTTCAAGGACAATGGCCTGCTCCTTTTACAGGCTGACAAGGAAGGAGGCTTCGTTGTGGTCCCGCAAGGAATTTACAAGGAGAAGGCCTGCCGAGCTGTGGAAAAGAATTTCGCCGTGCAAGCCTCAAGCCGGCTAGAGTGAAATCTCAGGCTGTGTCCCTCTGCAAGGAACTGGAACTAGGAAAGATAGCAAACGCCATAAGTAAGTGCAAAAATAAGACTTTGGGCATGTTTTTTACCGCCAAGAATCACAAAGAAGAAGTTCCGTTCCGGTGTATCATGAGCGAAAGGGAATCTTGGCAACGTCATGTTAGCCAGCTTCTCTTAAAGCATTTGAGTTCACTTAACATAGAAGATCCTTTCGAAACAAGGAACTCCTTGATGTGGTAGGATTTTTGCAATCCTGCGGTACCGTAGGTAGTTTTTTCTCGGTCGATGTTAAGGATCTTTTCTATTCCATCCCACACAAGGAACTGTTTTTAGCCGTCCAGGCCTGTATTGAAAAGAAAGGCACTATGCCATTTCAGAATTCTGTGGGCATGTCAGTTGAAAATTTCATTAGGCTTCTGAAGTTTTATCTTAGTTCCACGCTAGTTCAGTTTGAAGATAGGGTTTATGTTCAGAAGAAGGGCGTCTGCATAGGGCCCTGTGTAGCCCCTATCTTAAGCAATATTTTTCTTTCGGCCGTTGATAGCGTTTTGGACAGCATGCTTGACAAACAAAAGGTTTTGAAAGTGTTTAGATATGTAGACGATTTCCTAATTGTGTTAAACAGACAGGACCCATCAGACCGCCAAGAATCCGTCAAAGAAATGCTAGAGATTTTTATAAAGTATAGCCATGGTTTAGAATACACCTTTGAACTACCGAAGAACAATAAGTTACAGTTTTTAGACCTCGAGGTCAGCCTGGGGAGCAGAAGTGCACTGGAAGTACCACCCCCGAGCACAAAAAGAGCTATTGTTTTATGAGTCATCTCACTCTAAGATCGTAAAAAGAGCGATAGCCACAGGAGCATTAGAATCGGCTGCCAGGAAATCATGTAAGCATGGTATACGAAGCAGCTTCCAACTGCAGATTGAAAGGCTAAAGGAGGCGAGGTTCCCACAGGCAGTTCTAAGTTCTGTAGTACAGTGCCTGCTCCAGAAGATAAAAGGTAAAGCAAGAGAAAACACGCAAGAACAAACCAGGAGATTAAGCCCCGTAGTCGTACCGTACTCTCACCGCGTAGCTCACAACCTGAAAAAGGTCGCGAGTAAATTCAAGTCCCGGTTGTTTTCTCAGCCCCTTCGAAACTTGCTACATTGGGCGCCCGCGTTAACAACCAAAAAACAGAACGCGCGACCTGCGGAACCCAGCATACCAATTCACTTGTCAGTTGCAAGGAAGGGGTAGTTTATCAGATTCCGCTCTCATGCAAAAAGGTTTACGCTGGACAAACGGGGCGGTGTTTAAATGAAAGGCTGAAAGGACACGAACGCTCACAGGAAAAAGGAACTGGTTCCAATATGCGGGGGGGGGGGGGGGGGGTATTCATTGCAAAGAGTGCGGGTGCAAGCCTCACCTAAGAAATACCATTGTTCTGGACAGAAGTCGAGATAGCGTTGCCCGTGAGCTGAAGGAAGCCTTCCACATTAAAAGGAAGGGCCTTGAATGTGTCAGCGAATCATGAAAAATTCTGTATAAAAGTGAAATGTCCTTTTTAGAAGCCCTTAGTTAGGACTCAGCATGTTGCTGCGCCGCCTGCGCTCGGTGAAAAATCTTAATCATTTAATTTTTAATGGGGTACTCCCTTACGGCGGGGTGTTGTGTATCGCGTAACCATTATCATTTATGATCATTTGGCCTTATACACTACGTGTCACTGTCCCGAACGTCACCTTTACAATCGTTTTATCGCCTTTTGCCTGTTGACATGTGATTTTCGACAACGTGTGAGTTGCGCCGCCAGATTTGCGTATATATATTTTGTGTTTCCGTCAATAAAGCATCAGTTGTAAGCGCTCGTCCGTGTCTCTTCTTGTGTCGTCTGTTTGGCGCTTTAGTACTTCAGTTACTATTGCTTGGCAGAATTGGCATAAGGGCAATATCACCAGACCAGACCTGTGTCAATATAGGTTTCGCGGGGAAATACGGCACCATAACCTGATAATTATAACCCCTAATTGTCTTGATGGACGCCACTTATTTTTCCACGGTAAGTTGAGGTGTTTGAATTCGGTTCAGGTTATTATTGACTTGATGGAATTTTTACGTTGTGAAAAAGGTTTCGGCAGCTAATCGCTGTGATGTATGCTGATTCTGGGAGAATAGATATTAATGGCCCATTCAGTAATACTCACGCTAACGAGTCGGCCATTTAACTTAAATGTAACGCACAGTGGCCCGGTGCCCATAATAACCTAACAAGATTTAGCTCCGAGGAAACTAATGATAGGAACGCTTTTGAGACTGGCGAGTTGACGATTTTGTTAGTGAAGCGCAGTAGGAAAGAGTGTCTGTTATAATCGCGGCAGTCATGCGTTCAAAGGGATTGCAAGAATCATTGCCAAAAGCTCAACTTCAAAGACGAGTGAAATCTAGAAGTCTTAAAGAAAATCACCCCCAGCCAAGTGAAGGGGAAAAATACATACACGCGCCTTATCACCACACACTGAAGCATCAATATCTATTAAGTTGTTAATTTGTACGAGAGTGAGGTGATCTTGCCGACGGCTATTCAAACACCTGAATGATCGAAATTTGGGGTTATTGGGAAAAACATTATTAACTTCGGTCTTAACATTCTGATTTGAGTTGTTTGATGGTATTACATCTCGGATAGGCGCATTTACAGGTTTTGATTGCCTGTGTACAAAAACGATCTGTGGAGTGTGAAATTGTGGCTAATGTGCGAAAAAAAATTATCTTTGTTAAATTAAGGACATCTTCAGATTGTCTGAGCGAGAAGCCGTGAAGCTTTAAAAATGTTTCTAGTGTTAAAATGCGGAATCTGTAATCTTGGCAGGCGCGCTTCCTGATAGGCAACATGGTTTTCCACGAGCCTATAGGAAGCCCAGGGCACATACGCAGAGCATCCCGTTCTAAAAGAACCATAGGTTTAGTTTTAAAAGCAGCTCTGCCAGGAAATAGCACGTGCCCGAATTCCAAAACTGGGCGCACATTCCTTTTATTGAACATCAATAGTGCGTCCCTACGTAACCCGTATCACCGGCTTATGAGTATGCGAAGCAATCCCATAGGGTGCCGACTGCCTTAGACGCTACGTGCTCGATGTGTGGACTCTACTTGAGCTTTGCATTACATGTGTCGTCCAGATATTTAAGAGATCTGACCTAGGGAATGGTTTCTTGTTTGTGAGACACTGAAATGAAAACAAAATCTGCTAGTGGGAACATCAGGATTGCGCTTTTACAAACCTCTACCAATCTACGTGGGAATGCTCCAAACCACTCGGCCTTCATAGAATACCCAACGCCTCCCCACCCCAGTAGGAAGCCGCTCTTTCCAGCACAGTCTTGGACGACCAGCGATACACGATTGACTGGGCCAGCTGAATAGCAGCAGCAAATGGGGGTCTGGACTGAGGGCTCCATCCTCTGGGACTTCAATCAAAATAAAAAAATAAAGTTTTCTACTATTACTACCACTACTACTACTGCACTTTTACACACATTTACTGACATGCAAATAGTGTGAAGCCACACTTCAAGCATACGCATATATATCTGCAATTTCTGACAAAGGGTGCAAATGGCACTGGCAGACTAAAAAAAATGTGCAATGTAATCTGCGTCACATATATTCGTACGTCCTTGCAAATTGGAATAGCACTCATTATTATGTTGAATAAGATTAGAGATAGAACCGTGCAATTGTCGACAACCACACGCGACGTCCCTCTACTAAGCCTTTAAAATCAACATGCCGATGATGACGAGGCCGCCTTTGACCAAGATAGGTCCTCCTATCGAAGCGTTGGCGAGTCTTTCTGAGGCATCTTATCCCTGTTTATAACCTTTAGACCACAGTTTAACTTGAGGTGGAGTGATAAAGAGTAACTGGTGGAGTACGGAATTATTTGTGCTTTCTAACGACAGAATAACTGACGCTCTGAGAGCACTTTTATGTGCGACACTTTGTTGGAAATGATGTATCGCACCAATGATGATGATGATGATGATGATGATGATGATTTCTTATTTACTGGCACAAACCCCCTGTGCCGAATAGGCCACGAATCGGGTGGTAAATAGGTTAAAAACAAAAAAAAAAAGCCAAGGGTCCTTTCACGTTTTACAACGCGCTTCGTCTTTTCTCCTCGGGGCTCGTGGGTCCTCACGATTGATTCTTTCGAACCTAGTTTGTTTCACCAATTGGTTGGCTGAGGCTTCGCGGACTTCCGTGGTTGGCTCCCTTTTCTTTTATTTGTTTCTTGCACTGCGTGCCGCGATGATCTCGTGCTTGGCGTTCTTCATCGTCGCCGTCTTTGCTGAAAGGGATGTACTTGCATGCGTACACGCAGTCGTCACTTTTTTCTTCTTCGCGGCACCACTACTACAACCTCCGTCTCACGCACTTCGATCATCACAATCATAAACTTCTCTCTCCTGTGAGAGTTTGTGTATATTTAACTCTCTGTTGTGTTTGTGACACTTTTCAGTTACTTTATATGGGGTCGTTCTAATATCCCTATTTTACTTTTGTGATATTGTGCCCTCCATTTACATGTCCCCCATGTTAAAGGTAGCCAGCACCACTTATTGGTGCTAATGCTTCCTTATTTAGTCACGCCAGGAGAAAAGAAGAAAAAAGAAGTGCAAGAACACCGACTACCGGTTGTCATGAAATGTGCTAACATCGATACTGAAAACGATTTGGAGAAAAGATATCAGCGTGAAGGTTTCGACAGTTAGCGCGGCGTTTGACTGAAGGAGAGGTAAAAATTATGTTGATACCATGCACTGTGGGAATTGGTTTAGTTGAGAAGCTTTCTGCAATGTTTGTGCTGAGTGACACTAATTGGCGCCGATTTTATGGCAAATTTTGATGTTGTTCAGCGCTTTGCATTCAGTGCACACGTCAGCGCCATTTCGTGCTTGAGTTCACAAAACTGCTGCGGATTGTGGTGCCGCCCTGGTGTCAGGTGCCACGAGCGAGGAATGCGCGATGTTTACAGCAATGTGCAGCTTGTCTTGTGCGGTCTTAAAGCCTCTTAAACTTCGCAAAGTAGCGACACTCTCCTCCTCGTTTCTGCTCTCTTTCCCGCTCCCTCCTCGACCATGGCACCGCCTACACTGCTCGAGCGTAGCAACGGCACCAACATGCGCTATTCGCCACTCCGTAGACGCTTCTCGAGCAAAAATGCCGCTGGTGCATGGCGGGAGGGCCCACGTGATGCTATTAGGCCAATAGCGACGAGACGTAGGCCTCGGCCAAAGCGCGCGAGGAGGAGGCGGCATTCTTCAAAGAGTGGCGCTACCTTACGAAGTTTAAGGGGTTTTAATGCGGTCTAGCAAGCTAGCGCCGCCCAGTGGCACATGTGAAAGTTCGTGCTCTCACTCCGGTGAAAGTGCTTCTGGTGATGGGTCGCTAAATGCAGCGAAATGACTGCCAGCTGGCCCAAATGTTCTTTAATGCTGCTTTGCGTCTCATTGTCGTTCGCGTGGGCAAACATGCATGCTCTTATTTTTATTGCAGAAATAGCAAACTTACCGTACCGCACCTGTGCAGTATAGTAAGCATGTTACGATGTCCTGTAGCAGCCAAAGTTGATGTGATGCGCTTCTGTCGCATTCACGTAAGCGCGGCTCATAAGACATTTTGTTTATAAGACGTTTCGTCAAGTGATGCTGTTGTATTAAAATAAACTATTACTTTAACCACAACGGGTGCTTGCTTTTATTCAGACGAACTGTAAGTCCAGATTTTGGGCCAGGGCTTTTTTTTAGCCCATGTTATACGATTGATGTTGTGGGTGAAGAAAAACCAGACAAACGCTGGTGCTCGGTGTCCACAAATTATTGGCGTCCACAATGTTATTGAACCTTGTTTAGGTCTGTTTCCAAAGAAGCTCGGCTGATATTGCCACGTGTATTTGTTTATCTTTCCCTGGGACCATCTTTCACCGGCTAACAAATGTTCAAAGTAATCGCCCAGCGCAAGGCGAGCTTTGCTGTATTGGAAGTTTCTCGAATGTTATTGCTGGTTCTATCTGCTGTTTATCTGGTGGCCGAGCCTTGTGTAATCAGATTGAGTGCGCGACGAGGATGGAGGTGTACATTCTAGAACTTGCGCGAGCTCCAGCGATTACGCTGGAAGGTTCTCTGAGTCATGTCATCATCATCATCATCATCAGCCTGGTTACGCCCACTGCAGGGCAAAGGCCTCTCCCTTACTTCTCCAACAACCCCGGTCATGTACTAATTGTGGCCATGTTGTCCCTGCAAACTTCTTAATCTCATCCGCCCACCTAACTTTCTGCCGCCCTCTGCTACGCTTTCCTTCCCTTGGAATCCATTCCGTAACTCTTAATGACCATCGGTTATCTTCCCTCCTCATTACGTGTCCTGCCCATGCCCATTTCTTTTTCTTGATTTCAACTAAGATATCATTAACTCGCGTTTGTTCCCTCACCCAATCTGCTCTTTTCTTATCCCTTAACGTTACACCTATCATTCTTCTTTCCATAGCTCGTTGCGTCGTCCTCAATTTAAGTAGAACTCTTTTCGTAAGCCTCCAGGTTTCTGCCCCGTAGGTGAGTACTGGTAAGACACAGCTGTTATAAACTTTTCTCTTGAGGGATAATGGCAACCTGCTGTTCATGATCTGAGAATGCTTGCCAAACACACCCCAACTCATTCTTATTCTTCTGATTATTTCAGTCTCATGATCCGGATCCGCAGTCACTAACTGTCCTAAGTAGATGTATTCCCTTACCACTTCCAGTGCCTCGCTACCTATTGTAAACTGCTGTTCCCTTCCGAGGCTGTTAAACATTACTTTAGTTTTCTGCAGAATAATTTTTAGACCCACCCTTCGGCTTTGCCTCTCCAGGTCAGTGAGCATGCATTGCAGTTGGTCCCCTGAGTTATTAAGCAAGGCAATATCATCAGCGAATCGCAAGTTACTAAGGTATTCTCCATTAACTCTTATCCCCAATTCTTCCCAATCCAGGTTTCTGAATACCTCCTGTAAACACGCTGTGAATAGCATCGGAGAGATCGTATCTCCCTGCCTGACGCCTTTCTTTATTGGGATTTTGTTGCTTTCTTTATGGAGGACTACGGGGGCTGTGGAGCCGCTATAGATATCTTTCAGTATTTTTACATACGGCTCGTCTACACCCTGATTCTGCAATGCCTCCATGACTGCTGAGGTTTCGACTGAATCAAACGCTTTCTCGTAATCAATGAAAGCTATATATAAAGGTTGGTTATATTCCGCACATTTTTATATCGCCTGATTGATAGTGTGAATATGGTCTATTGTTGAGTAGCCTTTACGGAATCCTGCCTGGTCCTTTGGTTGACAGAAGTCTAAGGTGTTCCTGATTCTATTTGCAATTACCTTAGTAAATACTTTGTAGGCAACGGACAGTAAACTGATCGGTCTATAATTTTTCAAGTCATTGGTGTCCTCTTTCTTATGGATTAGGATTATGTTAGCGTTTTTCCAAGATTCCGGTACGCTCGAAGTCCTGAGGCATTGCGTATACAGGGTGGCCAGTTTCTCTAGAACAATCTGCCCACCATCCTTCAACAAATCTACTGTTACCTGAGCCTCCCCAGCTGCCTTCCCCCTTTGCATAGCTCCCAAGGCTTTCTTTAATTCTTCCGGTGTTACCTGTGGGATTTCGAATTCCTCTAGACTATTCTCTCTTCCATTATCGTCGTGGGTGCCACTGGTACTGTATAAATCTCTATAGAACTCCTCAGCCACTTGAACTATCTCATCCATATTAGTAATGATATTGCCGGCTTTGTCTCTTAACGCATACGTCTGATTCTTGCCAATTCCTAGTTTCTTCTTCACTGCTTTTAGGCTTCCTCCGTTCCTGAGAGCATGTTCAATTCTATCCATATTATACTTCCTTATGTCAGCTGTCTTACGCTTGTTGATTAACTTCGAAGGTTCTGCCAGTTCTATTCTAGCTGTAGGGTTAGGGCTTTCATGCATTGGCGTTTCTTGATCAGATCTTTCGTCTCCTGTGATAGCTTACTGGTATCCTGTCTAACGGAGTTACCACCGACTTCTATTGCACACTCCTTAATGATGCCCACAAGATTGTCGTTCATTGCTTCAGCACTAAGGTCCTCTTCCTGAGTTAAAGCCGAATACCTGTACTGTAGCTTGATCCGGAATTCCTCTAGTTTCCCTCTTACCGCTAACTCATTGATCGGCTTCTTATGCACCAGTTTCTGCCGTTCCCTCCTCAGGTCTAGGCTAATTCGAGTTCTTACCATCCTATGGTCACTGCAGCGCACCTTGCTGAGCACGTCCACATATTGTATGATGCCAGGGTTAGCGCAGAGTATGAGGTCTATTTCATTTCTAGTCTCGCCGTTCGGGCTCCTCCACGTCCACTTTCGGCTATCTCGCTTGCGGAAGAAGGTATTCATTATCCGCATATTATTCTGTTCCGCAAACTCTACTAATAACTCTCCCCTGCTATTCCTAGTGCCTATGCCATATTCCCCCACTGCCTTGTCTCCAGCCTGCTTCTTGCCCACCTTGGCATTGAAGTCGCCCATCAGTATACTGTATTTTGTTTTGACTTTACCCATCGCCGATTCCACGTCTTCATAGAAGCTTTCGACTTCCTGGTCATCATGACTGGATGTAGGGGCGTAGACCTGTATAACCTTCATTTTGTACCTCTTATTAAGTTTCACAACAAGACCTGCCACCCTCTCGTTAATGCTATAGAATTCCTGTATGTTACCAGCTATGTTCTTATTAATCAGGAATCCGACTCCTAGTTCTTGTCTCTCCGCTAAGCCCCGGTAGCACAGGACGTGCCTGCTTTTTAGCACTGTATATGCTTCTTTTGGCCTCCTAACTTCACTGAGCCCTATTATATCCCATTTACTGCCCTCTAATTCCTCCAATAGCACTGCTAGACTCGCCTCACTAGATAACGTTCTAGCGTTAAACGTTGCCAGCTTCATATTCCAATGGCGGCCTGTCCGGAGCCAGGGATTCTTAGCACCCTCTGCAGCGTCGCAGGTCTGACCGTCGCCGTGGTCAGTTGCTTCGCAGCTGCTGGGGACTGAGGGCCGGGGTTTGATTGTTGCGTTCATATAGGAGGTTGTGGCCAAGTACTGCACCAGGGTGGCCAATCCTGCTCTGGTGAGGGAGACCGGTTCTGGTCACCGGGATCAGGCCACACTCCAGGCCTGTTTATGCAATGTTATCACCACGCGGATTTTTTTTTTAGTCCGGTGGAAAATTGCGTGGCACCGGGATTCGAACCACGGACCTCTTGCACGCGAGGCGGGTGTTCTACCTCTATGCCACCGCTGCACCTTGAGTCATGTACAAAGAGCCTACGCATCCGATCCGCACTACAGAGTTTCGACGATCGACAGGTCCGCTATCATTGTGCTGAGGGTCAGCTGCATTTCTCGGTACAGGTTCGCCCAATGTACAGTTAGTTCCATGGCTTGCGTTGTGCGATTGTGGTAGTTCACCGTCGCCACAACGTGACAATTTCATCATGATTGTTTTGCAAGTTGTAACCCTCCTCCTCCCTTCCCGCACACACACACTGCAACGCCTCGTTGGCGATATGAGTATAAAACAAACAAACAAACAAACAAACAAACAAACAAACAAACAAACAAACAAACAAACAAACAAACAAACAAACAAACAAACAAACAAACAAACAAACAAACAAACAAACAAACAAAATTAAATTATGAGGTTTTACGTGCCAAAACCACTTTCTGATTATGAGGCACGCCGTAGTGGAGGACTCCGGAAATTTCGACCACCTGGGGTTCTTTAACGTGCACCTAAATATAAGTACACGGGTGTTTTCGCATTTCGCCCCCATCGAAATGCGGCCGCCGTGGCCGGGATTCGATCCCGCGAACTCGTGCTCAGCAGCCCAACACCATAGCCACTGAGCAACCACGGCGGGTTACAAACAAACAAACAAACAAACAAACAAACAAACAAACAAGCAAACAAACAAACAAACAAACAAACAAACAAACAAACAAACAAACAAACAAACAAACAAACAAACAAACAAACAAACCCTATTGAAAAATCCATATGCCCCATAACTGCCATAGCCAATAATCCGATACGAAACATATAGGATCATATATAAAATACCGTCTTTCCCATATGCCAGTGTTGTGATTGCATATAGGAGTTACTGAGACTACGGATTTGAACGCGACCGCGGTAATGGCCCCGTCTCGCAGAAGATCCGACGTTGGCGTCCCGCGTCTACTGCCTGGTGAACGATAAATCATTCCACCACGCAGACCCCCCGTGTAGCGCAAAGACGTTACTGAACGAACTGAATTTTTCAAAGTAAAATGCGCCAGAAAAATCGTGAAGTACAGCTTACGTGCAACCTACAGACATGATATCGACGGGTTTTAAATTGAATAGAAGACAAAACATAATTTTGTTACGCGCAAACTCAAACGCAAACCCCCTTTTCAGCGTTTCTGCCATTCATAGAGCGGCGCGCCGGGTTCCTTGCAGCACCATCCAGGTAGGTGGTGCTCGCCTATACGCATCCACGGTCCACGCAGGAGGCCGCGTTCCTAGAACGCTCACCGCTCCTAGAACGCTCACCTTCGTGCATAGCGTTCGCTGCCAGTATTTCCCGGTAAACATTACGGCTACGTAAGCTGCCATTTCCGGGAAGCGTGAGAAGCAGTTAAGAGGACGCTTTAGCTCGGGTGCTCCTATCTAAATATATGTAAAAGGAGAATTCGTTTTTCTCGGCAACCACTGCACCAAATTTGACGGGGTTTGCTGCATTTAAAAGAAAAACTTAGAATCTAGTGACTGTTGGTTTCGAATTCTTGAGTTAGGTCGTAAATTTTTATTAAAAATTGGCAGAAATTGAGAGTTCTCAGAAAACGAAATTATCAAGTTTACAACTCTGTAACTCAACCACTAAAAATGATAATACAATTCTTTGAATTGCATCTAATAGTACATCTAAAGCGGACAAAATTGATATGTTACACATGAACATGAAAAAATTTAATCATAGGGAAATACAACTTTTGCAAAACCGTCGTAACCAACGCAACAAATTCACGTAAGATGTAAAATGACGTATTGAATTTGTCCGCTTTGAATGATCTAATGGATGCCGTTTAGAGAACCGCGATATCAGTTCTTGATGCAGAGCTATGAATTTGTAAAATTCGTGCTTCTATTTTTTTCAAACGGTCAAATATTTGAAAATTGTTTTAAGAAAATTCGAGCCCTAAATTGAAATTCCGCTTCCAACAGTCACTAGAACCTAACTTTCTCTTTCAAATGCAACAAATTTCATCAAAATCGGTCCAGGGGTCATCTCATAAAAACGTTTTTGCGTTTTTACATGTATTTGAATAGGCCGCGTCGGAGTTGGGCCCGAGCTAAAGCTTCCTCTTAATGATCTTTGAATGATATCGCGTTCCACTATTTTTTTCCAGTAGAGAACGAGAACCAACAGCATAGATTATAAGAGCGCTCATGGAGTCACAGCATGGATCAAACTTCAACGCATGGAGATAAACGTCTTAAGCAGAACAAAAAGGATACATTGAATGCTATCAATCACTCCTGTACCGCCTAATTGAAACGGGGCCGTATGCTTTTACTCAGTTCAGTTTAGCCATGAAGCCATATGGTATTCACGGTGAAAAAAAATGAAAAAAAAAATGAAGAAGGAAAGATCGACAAACGGCGAATTAGACGCATGTACTATAGGACAACTTGTCGGAAAAGCGCCAGCCAATCATGACATTATTAGCGAAGGCCCGGCCCCCTAATGCAAAAGGACAGATAGTGGGGTGAGTAGGTGCAGATACAGAGCTGACTTATGAAGCCTCACAGGAACGAGGACAAAGATGGATGGAACAGACATGACAGCACATGTGCTGTCTGCTCGTTTTTTCTTTCTTTGTCCTCGTCCTGTCGTGCTGCCTCACTCAGCTATTACAAATGCTTGTCGAAACATTTCGGTCTCAGATTCTCAAAACAACTGAACTACCTGCTAACAGGTAGCAACTTATTTCGCGTCAAAACAGGAGTCTCTTATTGTTTTAAGGCCGAATGTTGGCATAGACGGCAGTCCGCCCTTCACATGCTAACGCCTGTTAAAGAATATACAAACTGGTCGTCAACAGGGAAGCTATAGTGCGCGAAAAAAAAAAAAAAAAAACTGGAAATCTGATCAATGCGCTGCATGCGTTTCTGCCTATTGATTCATTCGGCCGCACGCTACCACTTGCGTCTTATGGAACTACGAGCACGTACAAGGGCCTGCAGCGCGGGTCGATATGTGGAATTGGGCTCTGCCACCTGGTTACTTCTTTTTTATGTCTCTCTCTCTTTCTCCTCTTTCTGGCGCACCGAGACATTTCCGGCTCACTGGTAACGGGGTCTCGCTAGACTGGGCCCATAGATGCCCTCCGCGGACCAAGTGCCTCGTGTCGACATTCTTGTGCGCCTTTTATTTTGCCACTCTGTCGGCGCTAAGCGTACGCAAAAAGGGAAGTAGCGACTGGGACATGGAAACCGTGTCTTGCCTCAGGGGACTACAACATATTGTTACGAGCCCCCTCCTTCGACTAACGAAGAAGACGACGATCACTGGGAAAAACCCTGCACAGATTCGTGGAGCACAACAAGAAACCTTCTGTCAGCCACATCTCTGAACTCCGTTGTACTGAGCCCAGTGGAAGTTAAGACTAACCTAAACAGCTTCACTAGTCATGCACCTGTGCAGAGTGAAATGGCTCATGATTTTTTTTTTCTGGCCTGGTCAGTACCGATCTGTTCGATACTACGTTGCTGCGTGTGACCTTTGTCGGCGACGTGAACGACCCTCAGCGTTGCCTGCATGACTTCTACAGCCCAATAGCATACCCAAGGAATCATTCTACCACGTCGGTGTTGACCTCCTCGACCTATTACCAGCGTCTACCTCAGGGAACAAGTGGGTCGCAGTTGCGACCGACTACGCTACGCGGTATGCCATTCCACGAGCGTTGCCGACTAGATGCGCCAATGACGTCGCCGATTTCCCACGTCATGACGTTATCCTTCGTCATGGTGCGCCTAGGCAATTGCTCACTGACCGAGGCCGCTACAGCACAACCCGCGCATCAACGCACTCACGGAGAGGCTGAACCGCACCTTAACCAATATGCCGCTGATGTTCGTTTCTAACGAGTACTCGCTGGGACATCACTGGGACAACCCGTCCCGTCACGACACAGCACAACAGCACAACACCGCAGTTTTTCGCCGTTTTCCCTACTGTTTGGCCGCCACCAAGCATTGCCTTTAGACACGCTACTACTAGCTGTTGTACAAATAACATAGCACAGAGTACGCCCGTGATGTTGCCGCTTGAGCCCATCTGGCACGTCATATCGCTCATGAATGACTCTCCTCCTCGGAATTATTTCGAAAGGAATGCTATGACCGCAGCCACCGAAACTTCGGATTTTCTCCGGGATCTTTTGCACTTCTCTGGACTCTATCTCGTCGTGTAGATCTTTCTGAAAGGATTTTGACGCGTTATACCGCACCACACAAAGTTTTACGGCAACTTAGTAACCTTAACTGTGAAATCGCGCCACTGAACAGCTCTTCACCATCTACCCTGTCATCTCGCGAAGTCATGCACGTATCTCGGTTGAAACAGTTCTTTTTCGCCGCCTCGCCCTCGTGTAATTAGTCTACGCCGAGACAGCGCTCCGCTTGCCGGGGAGGTTAGATATTACGAGCCATCTCCTTGGACTAACGAAGACGATAATCACCGCGACGTTGCGCTTGTTCAGCCATCTTGGCCATCTCTGTAAATAGTCTATTTATACACCGTGCTTCGCTTTAAATTTTTGTTTGACGACCCGTAACAATATGAATGATTTCTAGAGCCCTCACTTCCTGGGTGTCTCGCAACACAGCAGAAGCAGAGCAGGAAGAAGCAAGAGAGAGAGAGAGAGAGAGAGAGAGAGAGAGAGAGAGAGAGAGAGAGAGAGACAGACAGACAGACAGACAGACAGACAGACAGACAGACAGACAGACAGACAGACAGACAGACAGACAGACAGACAGACAGACAGACAGACAGACAGACAGACAGACGCCTGCTCAACATGCAGGATGTCTTGCGGCGCCATATTGCTTGAAGCTCGGCCAATTCCGGAGGAAAAGCACATGGCGTTACAGTCACGTGATACAGTCAAAATAAAGGTTGTAGAGTAGTGCTACCATGTGCGAAAATGGTGAACTAAGTCACGCTGCCGCAAAAGAATGCAATGTTTAAGGAAAAGCGCTTGATGCAGTGGGTATACAAGACACGCCATGAGGTAACCGGTGGCCGAATTCCCGACGCCCTGCGTGATTTAAGGGCATAAGTAGCAGTGAGGAAGATGGAAATGACGTGTGTATATATTTTTAAAACAATGCAAACTGACACAAAAAAATGTACACACCAAAGCGAGTGGACGCTCAGCAGATGGCTGTTTTTGTGAATACAACAAATTATCAAAAGGAATGTCTTCTTGATAGTTTATGTTTTGGAAGTTTCAGCTGGCAGTCATCCTAAATTTCTGGAAGGAACAGTCGGAAAACAGCTAGCTCGTGTAGAAGCTATAGAAATAAGAAATAAATGAATAATGTGCAAGAAATAACAAACAAACAAAAACGCTTCGCCGACCAAGAGCGCCCTACTTTCCTTTCATTCCTGTCAAAGTACCAACTGAACGACGAAAAACTTCCCGCAATCTCGGTCGAGTACCTGCGGTGTCTCCTGGTGTTCACGTCATCAGTTAAACGACGAGGCGTCGAGTAGAATTCGCGGATGCTGTCATCGTCGCTGTGAAAATGATCAGAGCAAGGATAGTGCAATAGTGAGAATGTCGTAGGAGGAAGCAAGTTTAGCACGGTAGCCATCTTCATCGTGTAGTTCTTGAGAGGTTATCCATTACAGCACACCTTTTCAAAAATGAGCTGCTTCTCTCTCTCTCTCTCTTTCTCGCGCTTACTTTTTATTATCACTTTCAATAAAAGCCAGCGAGGGAAAAAAGAGAATGACTTCTTTGCAAAGAATGCGACTTGCAATCAACAATTTGTTTCTTTGCCTCGTTTCTATAGTTTTTTATCAAAAGAGTTGAAAAGTTGCTACTTCCTCGCAATCAGTTGGAACTGTAATTCCGACACAAGGGGCGGCCAATCGCATTGCTCCTACCTATTCGGAAGGAATTGAAAAAGCTTAGAAGCCTCACGCGGTAAAGCAGTTTTGCTGTGCTGGAAAGAAAGATTAAGTCTCCTGCCACGAAAAGTACCACACTTCTCTTGTTGCGAAAGAACTTTGCCCAGGCTGGTTCCCTTGGGCAGATGAAGTCTGTCCAAAGCTGCTGAATGTAATTGAATAAGGGGATTCTCATATTGTTGCTAGTTTCTAAAATGAAATTTTAGGGATTAACGTTCGGAAATGGCACAGTCGCTTTTGAGGGACGCACAAGTGGAGTTCTCCGGTGTAATTTTGACCCGCCTGGGGGGTTCTTTAACGCGAACCCAGATCATGGTACAGGAACGTTCTTTTGCATTTCGCCCCGTACCGTAAAGCTGCCGCCGTTGCCGGGATCTAACCCGGCTACTCGCGTTCAGCAGCCCAGCGCCATAGCTGCTGATCCACCGCGGCAGGTGTTCCGCTGGTTCTCAAAGCTATCTATTGATTTAGGACGCGTTCCTGATGCACGGAAAATCGCTTCAGTCATTCCAGTTTCCCAAATCTTGTGACCCATCAGCAGGACTATCTAGCTGACGAGCATATAACGTAGGCTGCTAGAACATGCTGTGCTATTCCCAATGGCAAAATATGCCACTGGTAGCATGTAATGATCTTTTTATTAAAGCAGCGACGGGCTCAAAAATGGTAGATCCTGCGAGACAATTATTTGAGCTGGTGACCTCATTTCAACGAGAAAGATCATCGATCAATAGAAATAGGGGTATTTATCGAATAATTAGGGGCAGCCGTTTAATAGGACTTGCTCAATTAATGATAAATGGTAAGGTGGCAAAGATGTTTACTGGCCGGCACCGATTTGTGCCTGCAAATCAATTCTCATCTTTTTTTTTTTTTATTGAAGTGAATGTTAGGAGAGGTTGGCGCCTTTTTGTGGTGGCACCGGCTACTCCTTGTCACTTGGCTGAGGAAACAAATTTGCGCAAAAGGGGAGAATAGCGACACAATATAACACTCAGTAGAACACCGGATCAATAAAAGATATACAGTCCAACAGTACATGAGTCGCAAAGTTCTGTGCATGAGTTCAGTCCACGTACGCATATATGAAGTCCGATGTTTTGAACAGCCAAAACACACAACAACACTTGTAATATCTCATTAATGTCCGCGATACGGCAATGACCAGTACTAGGGCCAATTATATTCCAGACGTATATTAATGAGATAAACAATAGCACGGCTTCTACGGTTCCATTGGTTGCGGATGATCATATTATTTATCGGCGAATAGTTTACTGTTTGTATACTAATACCTTGCAGTCGTACCTCAGCGAAATCGCTTATTACCGAGAGGCCAGTCGGAATAAATGCTTCTGAAACTAAAGCTATCACGTTTGCCTTGCAGAGTTCTTAACGCTCAGCGAACTTATTCAGTCGACGAAGTTTTTACACTGATAGAGTGCCCACAATGAAATATCTGGGAAGACATTTCTCCTCAAGATCTCCCCTGGAATGAACGCACCAATTTCCTAGTTAGCAACGCTTACAAAGCACTCGGTTTCGTTAGACGAAACTCATTATTCGGACAGTCGGTGTACCAAACTTGTAGCATATAAAACGCTAGTTCAATCAAAATTGGTATATGCGCCCTTTATTTTTTGAAGCGAAATCGCTTATTACCGAGAACAACAGCTAGTCGGAATAAATGCTCCTGAATCTGAAACTATCACGTTTACCTTGCAGAGTTCTTAACGTTGAGCCAACTTATTCAGTCGACAAAGTTAATATGCCGACAGGGTGCCCACAATGCAATATCTGGGAAGGCATTTGTCCTCAATATCTCCCCTGGAATGAACGCATCAATTCCATAGCTAGCATCACTTACAAAGCACTCGGTTTCATCAAGCAAAACTTATTATTCAGACAGTCGGCCTATCAAAATTGTTCCGAACCCTATTTCAATCAAAATTCGTATACGCATCCTCTATTTTTGAAGCTTTTTCGTTCATCAGTTGAGTGCAAGCTTTAATAAATCCAGAAGCCGCCAGGGCCCAAGCGCTCGAGGCCGTCATTTAGGTAGAGGCCTAGGTCTCAAATCTGCTGTGCACAAATAAAGTTTATTCCTCCTCCTCCTCCTCCAAACAGCCGTCTTTATAACGATGTTTTATTCGCAACGTGCAGTATTATTGATGTTGATGGGTCTTTCAATTTTTTCTCGCTAGAGATATGAAAGCTAATTGTTAGCTACCGTTTATATCTATAAGCTTTATCACAAGCCGTCGTTTTTTCAGTACATGCGATATTAAGCCAGCCTATTATAGCGTATTGCCCTTGATCATTCGAAAAAGGCTGAGTTCATATTTGAGCGCACTTTAACCTGCTACGTCAATTACCCCTTTTAGGTAGTATATCACCGGAGCAAGCGATGCAAGCAAATTGTATTAGTATAAAATCAAAACGCATCAAACGCAACCTAAATTTAAGTACGCGACAGTTCTTGCACGCACTTCGCCCCAATCGAAACGCGACCACTCGCGTTAAATGACAAGCGTTACGTTTCGCCCACCAGTAGTTGTAATTATACCTACATTGCGAGGCCAACAGCGTCTCGGTATTGAGAACGTTGTGGAAGCCATTGGACAACTTCGCGTCCACTGATTTCCACAGTATGTGCGATACACGTAATCGCGTACGCGTAATTCAACCAATGACTTTGGCTCTGCTTTCCCTCTCTACCTGTGCAGTGGAGCGGACTAAAAGAAGCCTTCCTGAAGGCGAAAACTTGATCTCTTATATAAAACTTGGGCTGCCTAAGGGCGGAAAAGATAGAAAGCAAAACAAGACACGACGTAAATTGTAAAGGTTGTACTCAAGAAAATTGCTCAAAGATATAAAAAAATGAACATTACGGTCACCTAAATAAATAATTTACGATGATGCTGTTGTCTTTGACGATGACTTCGTGACATTATCACTTCAGCTACAGTCCCTGGAATCTATAAGTGATGAGTGAATTCCACACAACCAGAAAGAAGCGAGTCGCCCTTTCTGACCCGTAAACACCAGATCCAGAGCGCACAGTTGCTGAAGCTTTCTAGGATGGATGGTTCGGCAGTGCGTGCGATGTCAGCCATTCTGTACCCTCAAGATTTGGAAAACGGCCTCAAATACGTGAACAGCTGAGGAAATTAGGATAGGATAGGAATAAACTTTATTTGTCCAATGGTTGTTGCTGTTGGTGTCCAGGGCTAGGCTGCCAGGGGTCCATCGCCCGAGGAAAATCTTCCGAGATCCTCGGCAATGGCCCTGGCCCGCTGGACGGCCCACTCCTGGGAAATTAGGTGCCTCGCTGATTGCATGCAATTAGAAAGGGTAGCAAAAAAGCTCACGGGTAAGCGTTGAAATAAAGGCGCTTAAAAAGCGGTAACAAGCTACTGACGTACAATTGACAAAAAAGAGATGCTGGCAGAAAAAAAAAAAAACGATAATGTAAAGAATGAAAAAAAAAGAGACAGTAAAATAAAAGGATGATAAAATGTGAGCAGGCGCTACCGGAGCCTCGATCTCGAAGAATCCGTTCTCGTCCAGAAGTTGGGCCATCATATAAGACGGACTAGGGGGGCGGATAGATTTTCAGCAACGGTGCTTCCGGCTTCAGCCAAGCGGGGCTAAGCGTCAGATTTCTCTTGCTCTTTTTGTCTCGGGTCGTGTCGATCCTCCGGCGCGTTCTGATGTCCACGTCTCGTTTTCCGCTGAATAGAGAGAGAGAGAGAGAGAGAGAGAGAGAGAGAGAGAGAGAGAGAGAGAGAGAGAGAGAGAGAGAGAGTAGAGAAAACAAAAATCGAAACCGTAACAGGAAACGAGAACCGGTGATTTGCGCACAGTGCCTCTGAAATCGCTTTATTCGCCGTAACTCAATCCCGCCGACTCGATTCCGTCGACGAGACGGAGAGAGAAGAAGGCAAAAAAAAAAAAGTTTAAGAAAGAGAGATAAAAACGCGAGCCATGCGGCAGAATAAACATCAATAACAAAAACGCTCCTGCGGACGTGAACAGAAAGATTGAGATTCTTCTTTCGCCTATCTCTTCCCAGCATCACCACCACCAGCGAGATCAGATTTATTCCCATAGTTGCCCCGGTTTCTTCTGTGCCTACGTTCGGGCAAATGGGGCTTTTCGTGAGAAGATTTTTCGCGCGATGCTACTCTCACCATATATACGCATTTTCAGCTTTGAAACGCTATATCTAAATTAGTAAGGGAATACATCTACTTAGGGTAGGTAGTGACGGCGGATCCGGATCATGAGATTGAAATAATCTGAAGAATAAGAATGGGCTGGGGTGTGTTTGGCAAGCATTTTCAGATCATGAACAGCAGGTTGCCATTATTCCTCAAGAGAAAAGTGTATTACAGCTGTGTCTTACCAGTATTTACGTACGAGGTAGAAACCTGGAAGCTTACGAAAAGGGTTCTACTTAAATTGAGGACGACGCAACGAGCTATGGAAAGAAGAATGATGGGTGTAACGTTAAGGGAGCAGATTGGGTGAGGGAACAAACGCGAGTTAATGACATCTTAGTTGAAATCAAGAAAGATAAGTGGGCATGGGCAGGAAATGTAATGAGGAGGGAAGATAACCGATGGTCATTAAGGGTTACGGACTGCATTCCAAGGGAAGGGAAGCGTAGCAGGGGGCGGCAGAAAGTTAGGTGGGCGGATGAGATTAAGAAGTTTGCAGGGACAACATGGCCACAATTAGTACATGACCGGGGTAGTTGGAGAAGTATGGGAGAGGCCTTTGCCCTGCAGTGGGCGTAACCAGGCTGATGATGATGATGACGATGATCTAAATTTAGATTCTGGGGCCTTACGTGCCAAAACCGCGATCTGATTATGAGGCACGCCATAGTGGGGGGACTCCGGAATAATTTTTCCCACCTCTAGTATGCACCTAAATCTACGTACACAAGCGTTACTGGCATTTCGACCCCGTGGGAATTCGGCCGCCGCGGCGGGCGTCGAACCTGCGACCTCGAGCTCAGTAGCGCATAACGTCATAGCCACTGGGCTACCGCGGCGGGTTAAGCGCGATATCATTAGTTGACGTCGTACTGTCCATTTTACGTCGTCAGTTTCGGCCAAACAACTGTTACCCATTATTCTTATTTAATTAGTAAGAGTGTCCTCGCCTATTTTTTCTTCTGAATCTGCACCAGACGGTAAAGCTGTGTTGGTGCGCCATCGTTCGTACTGGTGAAAAAATATTTTGTTCCCACATAATAAAATATGACGCTTTTGTAATTTGTGCGCATTCTCGCTGCCTTCATTTCCTTTTGTGTGTATAAGCGCTATGTAAGTGCCAATATTAAAACATAAAAATAATATTCAGTTGGTAGTCAGCGCTGTCCGTTCCCTACTCCACTTTTCCGCTGATATTTCGCTCTGTTTCGAGTACAGAGATAGAACATTTGCGGGCTCGCGTGTATACACACTTGCGCATCGCAACAGGCTGACGCAAGGCAAGGCTATACCCTCGCCGTTTCACAACCCTCTGAGCGTGCCTAAAACTCTATTGGCGACCGACTGACAACAAGACACACGTCAAGACTTCAGAGAAGGTACACAGCGCCAATTCAGGAAAGATTAGGTCAACGAGTGTTCCGCGGTCAACGTCGTAGTCCCCTACCGTCCCGTTCGCGTTAAATTGTTCCTCCGAAAACGGCCCAATAATGGCTTTACGCGGCACCTGCCTGTTGAATCTCGTCGGCGCACCAGCCAAGCGCCTTCCAACGCGCGCCCTCATTTACAATCGTGCCACTCGAAATTCGGAAGGATTGCCCATGTGAATGAGATGGCGAGGGGCGGTGCGTCCAAATTACGCGTGGCCTTCCACTCTGTGTTCGCCCTCTTGAGGGCATGTTCCGAGCGAGCCTGAAGAGGCCCACCACTAATTGTCTTGCGCCCCCAAAGCCCTCAGGGCGTCGAGCAAAGTGAGCGCGGTTTCGCGAGTATAGTTCGTTCTCGGTACAATTCAAGCGCGATTCGACCGAAAGCGCACTCTTGAGAAAGTCCCACGGTTGGGCTGAATGCACTGACAAAGTCGTGCACGGCTGACATCGTCCGTCCCCAGGGACCGAATCACTGGGAGAGCTTCGTTGGTTGACGGGCTGTATACGTCAGCTTGGAGAAATAATGACTTGGCATATCTGACCCAGGTTTCCCCTCGACACAGTAGTTTTGTCGCCCGGGGTTCTAACGCTGTCGGTTATTTGGTCGCATTTGATTCGCTGTCCTTATGTTATCTTCTTTATTTCGTCCACACACATGAGCTTTTCGCTCACTGTGACGTATATGAAAAAAAATGGCAGCTCACAGATTCTAGGAACGAAAATATTTTTATGAGATTGTTTTGTGCAGTGCATGCTTATACACATACACATCCGCAAGCTGAATATTTATTTGCGTTTGATTTACGGTATATGTAAAAAAAAATCGCATTTCCACTCTCACTTTAATCTCATTTCAACCCTAAGTGCTGCGACTTGAGTATTTCATTGTCATAATACTATTTATTGAATATTTAGTCGTAAAGATAAATCGTGACTGTGAGAGACACCGCTGTGCAAGACAACCGATTGATTGTGCAGTCGCACGGTGCACTCGGACCTCAGATTACAACAGGTGTGTAATTACTGAGAACGGCAGTTGTAAGCTAATTTGTTGGGCCGCTCGTCCTCGCTCGGCTTTGGTCGGCAGAACACAATGTGACGTTAAATATGATATCCGCGACAAAACAAACGATCTCGCGCTTTCAAGTCAGGGATTATAAGCACTATGTAGCACGGCCGCTTTGCGCAAGTGAAAACGAAGTGACTGCATTCGCCGCTGACAAACGGCAATGCATTTTGGCAGGACTGATCTCGTGGGCCGTATCTCAGCGCCCTGCATTGCACAGCTACTCCCGGTGTGTTCACCAAGATGCGGTGATTCGATGCGATCTCCATCTAGGTGTAGCGTATGTGAAATGTGGGGGATGGGTAGAGAATCAGATGGCTCTCCTCCGTAGAGGCAATCTGCTCAGCACTATAAGTCAGCCGTATTGGGCAACCTAGGCGGGCACTTCGTCGTCGAAAAAAGGCGTCAAGCAAAAATATTTCTTCGCAAATTGTTCCGCAATACTACGTGCACAGGCCACTACACAGGTGAGCTTGCAGCCTGAAAATGTTGCCGGTTTCATTACTCACTTGGTCTGATAATATGTGATCGTTTTTTTTTTCACGCGTCTTCTGTATTGAGCGTGTTTTGAGCGATACAATTACAGAGAATTGTATAGTGGTGCTTAGCATCGTCTTCCATAAGTACACGACATAGTGTGTAGCGCTGCAGAATGCAGGCAGCATAGGAGTACGATAAAAATACACACGCCTGCAGCATGTTGCCCCACGGTTTACACAGTTCTAGTGGTGATGTTTCGCATATCTGCCTTAGGGCGCGATACACATAAGGTATACCTCTAACGTGCGGGCGCTGCCTCAACGGGCGCTTGCTCGAACACAGCTGTTTACTGCGCTATTCTCCTCGTGTTCACACCTGGTGCAGCACTGCACTACGTGTGGATGTCAGCCACTCTCTGAAAGCACGTGTGTTCTCCATCGGCATCAGGACACGAACAGAAGGGAGATCGCGGAAGATTACGCCATTCATTCTAGCCGCGACACATGTGTAAGTCAGGCTTCGGTATCACTATGCCAAAATGAAATGACCTTTACAGACGCCACTGATATTGTCGCGAGTTCCTGTTTCTACTGTATTTCTTTGTGATGTTTCCTCTATCAATATACCCAACGTTCTTTACGTACGTAAGTGTTCGATCACGTGTTTTCTCCGTCTTGTATATTATGTCTATCGCACGGCAGTACATCACGCTCAATAAATACCAACTAGTCCAATTTCCTGTTCTGCTAAGCAGCGTTTCAAGCAGTTTCGGCGTGGTATTCCAATCAATCAGTGCCGCCCCCGCACTCTATCCACCGTCCTTATTTATCATCCTTCAATCAATCCATGGCACTCAACATCCTTCCCACTCCGGGAGCGCTCTACCTCACACAGGGCGCACCCACCCTCCTCTCCCCATAAACCAAATGCGAAGCACCGCCACCCCTCCTGTAGAATGTACTCGCATTAAAAAAAAAAGAAGAAACCGCACATTGCTAGAAGAAGGCGAAACGATCGTGACGGTATTTGTACAACACCATGGGCACTATAACGTATAAAGCTATTCCAAACTTTTCTATTCCAATTCTGCAATCAGCCCTCCGAATTTGGTCAAAAGCATTTTTGGACCACCCCCACTTCACCTGTATGTCACGCGACGTCACGAAAACCGCGATAGCTCCCCATCTGATGTGGCGTGTACACACTGATTATGCACGATCGAACCGAA
>NC_092817.1:85181740-85259240 GCF_023375885.2 Dermacentor andersoni
ACCAATTATTATGATTATCAGTCATTGTAGTGCGATGTTATCGCACATTTAATTAACCGTATCATAAGAAGCCAACAAACACAGACGCGAAGGGCAACACAGGGGCAACACAGGCTTAATAAATGAAATAAAGAAACGATAAATTAATGGAAATGAAAGTGGATGTTAAAACAACTTGCCGCAGGTGGGGAACGATCCCACAACCTTCGCATTACGCCTCCTTACGATACACAACCTTCTTATGATATGACTAATAAAAATCGGACCCCTTGGTTAACCCCTTTCTTCTCGTTCATTCAATTTACTGGTACGAAATGAAAAAAAGTAAAATATAAAGTAATATTATGCGGCACCATCTCTGGTTACTGAGGTGAAACTACATAACATGGTCTATGAGAATATACAATAAGTGTTCACTCGAAAAGGCCAAGTATTCAATGCAAATATAATACATAATCTCGCCAATCCCGAGCTGTGTATCGTTACTATATAGTTTTTTTTTCTGTCTGTAAACGGCCCATGAGTACGTTGTCATTTTTGTTGGAACTCGCTACAAAATAAGAACACTTTCTCAAGACTCTCCTAAACTATACTGAAAGAGCAGGCACGTGCATTCTAATATCTTCTACTTACGTCTACGTAAAATAACTAAACCTTCAATTCAGAGCATTTTCCCCAGGCACCAGGCAAACACGATAATGAAAAAAAAAATATCATGGTCTCGTTTAGAAACATTCTGAGACCATTACAGACAAGTTCGCAAATGTGTATTTGAACTTTGGGATACATTTCTCCTTTAAGACTTCTCCTTTAAAAAAGAATGAAGAAAAAGGACGTTGCTGCTAGTGCTAATTAGTTTCTGCCCACTACTTCGCATAATTCACACGCTCATATATTTTTATGCTTATAGCAAACGTATGAACACTCCAGACGAATTCCCACCGTGGCCGAGGCCATTGCCGTGATGTTCCACATAAGGTGCAAGTTTCATGCTGTAGGTGCGAGCGAAAGCTTGCGAGGTTGAGCCGAGAAGTACGGTGGCTTGATGCGGCGGTGTCTAATTCTCGCGCTTGCAGGGGAGGAAGATGGGGACATGTGCACGCGCTAGGAGGTGATGGGGAAGGGGGCAGGTTGTGCGCATATCTTCTTCTACTCCAACAACGGCGGCTAGGCGCGGTCATGCGCGTCCTATCCGGAGGCAATCTGTGCTGGGTTCAAAGGCTAGCCGGTCAGATATAGCTGATGGCTTCGTGTGCGCTGTTTTCCCTAGTTCGCGTTCAAATGAGAGGCAGTACGAGAGGGAATCAGCTCGCCGCTGCTGGCGCTTTTCATCACGCCAGTGCTCTGACAGCGAGTGCCCGCGGTCGTCGAGTGACATGTGTTTAAGCTTGCCTGTGCGCGCGATACAACGTGCTTGTTAATTTAGTTAGTAAGCGAATGTTTTTTATGCAGCTGATAAAACGACTAACTTTACTTCGTATAGCAGTCTGACGATTTGCTATCGGAAGAACTGCGTCGCCTGTCAGGCGAAACTGTGACTATTTTCAGTACAGAACCAAGGCGAACGTTTCATGTGTTACAGCCTGCGTTAAAATTGCGCATATTAGTGTACACTACAACTGCAATCCGGAGGTTTATTACACGGACGCGTGCAAACAGGATAGCAAAACTTTTACTGTGGTAGCCACAAACGCACAAACTACTATTTCCGCAACAGTCAGAACAGAGTCGGTGGCCACAGCAGAGGCTACTGCGGTGGCTCTGGCTATACGTGACGCTGAAAATAGAGCACGTTCTGCGTTAATACTAACCGACTCGCAATCGGCATGTCGCCTTTTCATGGCAGGCACCCTGCCCAAACTCACCATCAAAATCCTAGGAAGAAATCTCACGGAACACCACGCTATTACGTGGTGTCCGGCGCACGCCGGAGTGAGGGGTAACGAGAGGGCGGACCGCCTCGCTCGAGAATATAGCATCCGAGCGACGGAACGCACTCTCGTAGAATCTCCGATCACAGCAAAAGATATCTTGGAGGCACAGAGACGAGGAAGGCAACGGTATAGCTTTCCAGACACATCCTTGGACTCAGCGCAAATGCGGGACTGGCGCCGACTACAAACCCGTACATACCCACACCTACTCCTACTACACCACATACACCCCACCCGGTATCCCAACACTTGCCCTTGGTGCGGAGGGCGGCCATCTCTTGACAATATCACATGGTCGTGCCAGAGTCGGCCACAAGAAATCCAATCACCCCTTATGGGGCAAAACTCCAACAGTAGGCAGTGGGAGGTGTGGCTAGCCAGCATGGCGCGGGAGGACCAATTGGCCCTTCTCGACCAAGCCCGGCGTGCCGCGATCGCCAGTGGGGCCCTGGACTGAGGGACCCACCCACTGGACCTGAATGTGATTTTTTTTTAATAAAAGTTTATACTACTTATACTACAACTGCAGGCCGCAACAATGGTATACTGTCACGCTGTGAAAAAGTGTCCGCTGATAGGAATTCAGAACTCCCCTCTTGTGCTTGCAGTGCGTTTTACTGTACACGCCTAATCAACATTTATGGCTAGGAATATAACATTTCCTCGCAACTTATTGTAGAACCCACACGTGCAGATTCTTAATATATATTGTAACTATTGCGTTTGTTTCACGACGCTAGTTGACCATATAGTGCGATCCGCGTAACACGGCCTACATTTACATGCGCTATCCCTGAAGGAGAGAGAGAGAGAGAGAGAGAGAGTCATTATAAAAAAAATAACTACAAGGCAGCCTCTGTGGCGCTTTCGGCGAGGTGCCTGGATTAGGTTTATTGTTTCGCTCCTTGAGTTTAAACACAAGCAGTCCAAACGAGCTAACTTTCACGGAGAGGCAACAACAATAGGGCAAACGCCGCCTAGACTGAAACCTTGCAGTTTAGTCATAGTCAAGGCGCATCCTATACTTTCGGTTTTAACTCGAGAATACTTAAACAGTGACTGAGTCTAAACGTGTAAAGCCAGGGCATTATATTTTGTGAATGCGCGCCGGTACGAGCAGCCACAAATTTCGATAAAGCACCCTGGAAAGTAGAGAGTAGTTAACACGTACGTACACCTTTAATTCTCTCCCTCAGGAAAACGCCGTAGGTGAAACACGACACCGTAGACTGGCAATGCTTTGCGGCAGAGGGCTTTAGAACGCAGGCTGCTGAGAGGGGAAAAATTGTATAAACACATACCGGCTTATGTACTGAACACTGCCGTGCGCTGAATTAAGGCACGCTCCTATACTGTTGGCGGGCAAAGTTTCGGCTACTGAAGTGAGATTAGGACGAAACGAACAGATCGAGCTAGTCTCCGTTTGCGTATACTTTATCTTTGTATACAGGTCTATGTACGTTTTCACGCCAAATTCGCTGCACGGCTTCAAACTACACCAACTTGCCCGACAATAAGTTTCGCCAGACTGCAGTGTGTTTCATTTTCGTAAGTTAAAGTCCTTTCTCCGCGTAACTTATAGCTTGTGTAGAGCCAGAATTATGTTCCCTGATGCTAAATGCTTTTCAGTTTGGCATGCTCGAACCGCCTCTCCGAGAAAAGCAGTGAAGTAGTAGGAATGCGTAACCTGTTTTTTTTCATGTAGTGCATTGCACAAACCTGGTAAACACACGCGTAAACCTAATAGTTTTGCACTGCAATCCTCAGTTGCACCCCTCGCCGCCAACAAATGCAATGGGATGGAGGAATTCGCCTCACTCGCCTTTTCCATTTCCTCGGCATCGGATGAGCGAACGCAGATGCCACCGACTTCCCCAGTGCTATCAAACCTATATTACTCCACTATACCGACCGTTATTCCGAAATATAGAGCAAATAATATTTGGTTTCACCGATATCCCGCACATTACTGCGCGTTAAAACAACGTTCCTACGAAGCACCTCAAATGTTGCGCACGTGCCTTTTAGCAATGACCGAATAGCCGAGACACTGACCACGTTTATGCACCAGTAGCGGGACACTCCGTCGATAATGGGACCCTGTCAAACAGTATCGTCAGGTTAAGGCCCCCGACTTTATTTAGCTTATCTTTCGCGCTGAGGTGAAGTTGCGCAATGTATGCAGTTCAATGATGTGCACGAGGATCAGTAACTTCCTGTTCCTCCCGGAACAGATGACGAGGCTCTGTTGTATACAGCTGGGCCGGACCAAAATCGTAGACCATTCAGAGCGAGAGATACTTTGACATCGTCTGCCGCTCTAGGAGAGCGGAACCGTTTATCCCATCACGTTGTGTTGGGCGTTTCGTCCTCATTCGATAGACGGCGTCACCGCCCCTTTCACTTATAGCATTGCTTTTTTTTTCTAACTGAGTTTGCTTAAGAAGTACAGGCTGAAGTGGCAGAAGTACTGAAAAATTGCTTGTTTACTCCAAGGTGAAAGTGCGAATGTCTGAGTGCGCCCAGCGACACGGAATCAATCTATCGATATTGAACAAAGTTGCACGTACGCTGCTTCTGGCATATTGAAGCTTATGACGCAAGTTACTAAAGGAAATCAGCGTATAAAGGAAAGGAATAAGAATTCGAATGTGAGTTTAGAAGAGAACAGTTGTGGTTGCCGTAGGGCACACATTCAGCACATGTTATTTGCTTAGCGAAAGGAAGGACAGCATATTCAGTGACTCTGCCTTTGTCCCAAAAATGACAAAGGATCTCGTGTCCTTAATCTTAGTCATTGTCTTACCGCGCTGTTAATAAAGAATGCATTAAGAAAATGACAAGATGACGGCAGGACACGACAAATAATAAGCACCTAATAAAATTCGGGAAGATCAAGTGTGCTGAAGAGGCACCCATTGCTTCGTAACAATACATTTTGGGTCGAAATTGCGATCACGCTTGTCTCTCTCTAAATCAGTGCCTTCACTCTCTCTGCTTTTCAAAATTTGCCTTATTATTGTGCTTAGTAGCTTTCATGAGCCGGCTATTGCAAACGCCAGTCAATGCCCCCAAAGATATTGCTTCATGACCAAGCTATTATAAAAAAGATCCAGCATTAAGATATATTTACAAGAACGGCACGAACGACCACATGCACGACACAAGACAAAGCCGCATTAATGCAGTCCTGGTACGACGGAAGCGCCGATGTCTTGCTTTTGTGGAAATCGATAGCTTTTGCAAGGCCGTATGCACAAAAATTAACTGCAACGCCAAATCGGACTGACGACTGAAAACTTTGATAAAGCTTCGCGAGATCATTTTCATTATTGAAAACCATTTTACTGATCGCGCTACTCTTCTTTAAGTTGCTTCGGCGAACAGAGCACATCTGGCTGACAGTGGTTCTTAGTGCAATAATTAATGGGCTGCCCAAATTCTCCGCTTCATGATAGCCAACATAAAATGGGATCTTGTTGTGTAGGTGACACGATAATAAGATGCTTTGTTATGGGATTTGCATGGCTTTCATTACGGCAAACATAGCGAACGCCCGTTCTATACGCGCGCTCCATGAATGAACTGAAGGTATTGTTCGCTGTCTCGCCACGCATGTGCAATCAGTTACATTGTGTACGAATATCATTTCAACATTGGGACTTTTGCAAGTGACTTCAACAAATTAAAAGCCTCGAAATAGTCATTATCTCTTCTGTATAGTTATCGCGGACACTTTGGTCGGGACCAGACTTGCAGAAGTTGTCTTCCCGCTGCCTTCCTTAACACACTGCATGATTCCTATCTTCTTTGCAGCAGTATACTGCACTAACTTGTTTGATGTTTCCAACTGTTTAACAACCGTGATTCAGTTAGGAGCGACAGTATTCCGGTGCTGGCGCGTTGTAAGCACGCTGCTTTCGGAGTTGTCGCGTTACTGTAAGGAAGCCTTATTATCTGTTCTCCATATCCTGTGATATTGTCACGCACGTCCATGCCACTACAGGTAATCAAGGAGGCGGCAGGCGTGCGGGCGGCTGATAACATTACACAAGAGGAACGCCAGCAAAACGTCGTTGATGCGATGCATATGAAAAAAAAAAAGAAGCAAGCAAGAAAGAAAGAAGGAAAGAAAGAAAGGAATATAGACGAAAGAACATATCTTTAGGCCCTAAAACGTAAAGCCCATTCCATACTTTTCTATTCCAATTCTGCAACCAGCCCTCCACGACTGGTGGAAAAATTTTCGGCCCACTCCCACTTCGCTTGTCTGTCACCCGACGTCACGAAAACCGCGAAAACGTGCCATCTAATATGATATATGCACACTGGTTATGCATGAGTAGACCGAACGAAAGAAAGGTAATTATTTCCGATTTGACACCTCTTTTTTTGTGATCAGCTCTCTGCTATAGGACAAAAGTTCTCAGGCCGCGCCTACTTCGCCTGTCTGCCATGCGACATCACAAAACCGTGAAACTCACCGCGTCAAAGTGACGTGTACGCGTTAAAAATGCATTATTATGCCGAAAGAAACTGAGTTTTCTTTTTCTGAATAGCCGGAGACGGGCCCCGTTCCGAAAGGAATAGAAGATGGCTGCCAGAGGATCGTTCTGGCACTGGCTACTCGGAGCTGCCGATGAGCATGGATTTATTTGCACGTAATAATTTTCTTTTTGTTCTGTGCGTGGCAGCATAACGTTATCGAGCGCTTTCAGCACGTATACGACATCTCTGTGGAAACTCTTGCTTGTTGAGGATCCGTTTTAGCGGCACTTTTGACCTTCCGTTGCAAGCCACCGCGATTTTCGACCAGCCACCTCAAGCTAACCAAGGGGAAGCGAACCAATCGCAGACGCCGGCAACACCCTCCTCATCCGATTCTCTATTTTCACTGTGCAGGCTCGGCCCCATCGAAACCCTCTCTACTTGCGCGTGCTCCTTGCCTCTTGTCAGCCAATTAGATAAGGAAAACCGCTCAATGTAGGTAATGCTATTCGCTTTGAAAGCAAACAAAAGTGACCTCCTATAAACGGGGACCGCGTTATGATTGGGCTTTTCAAACAGCGCTACTAGTTACCGCCTGACGCTTGCGTTGGTGGTCACGTGAATTTTACGTCAGGAGATTCGAACAAAATCAGATTGGAATAGTTTTACTTCATAGGGCCCCTTGTTGTTTAAGTTTATTCAGAAATCACGCAGAGCGCACTGTTCGGTTTCTCTCATTCCCGCACGCCCGATAAACTCACCTCCGTTTTCAGCTATGCATATCGACCAACTAGGGCACGTCATGCATTGAGGAACCACTGGCGCTCAAATTTCCATGCGCGTTACAATCGCAAATGATTCTAGTTAAGATCAAAAACAAAACCAATCCTTACAAAAAAAAAAAAAAAAGAAAGCTCAATGCAAGGTAACTAGCCACAATGCCATCGAACGGACATTTTTTTTTCTGCCATGGCTTGCGGTAGCCATTTTCCAGTTTGCTGAACATGTGGCATTTCTAATGCACAAGGTGGATTTGAAGATGACTTTCTGTGGTCGGTAGACAGCTAAAACGAGGTGTCGTCGGACTCCAATAGCGACTAGCCGCTAAGATTCAGCTGTGTGTGTGTGTCTGTGTGCCTTTCTATGTCCCATAAAATTGTTTCAACACGGTACGCATCAACTAAGGTTTTGTTACTTGATGTGCGCCGTAGAATCGGTACCGAGGTATATTTGGAGATATTTTGACGGCAATATAACGGCGCGTTACAAACGGGGGCGCGCAGTAGAATTGTGCAAATGTGGTATGTAGTGTGTTCCGTGCACCCGTGCGCGGCTCTTGTGCTTGCAAACCGACTGCGCGTAGCGGAAGCATTTTGCATTTGACTGCACGCGCTTCACTCGGTGTATACCGTAACACGTACGCCCCATGCCCTCCCGCCTTCTTTGCAGTTCACTCTTCCCTGCTGCGCGCATTGTCTTAAATACATTAAGGTTAATATGCTCGCACTGAGCCGGTGTCCACTTCTCAAACCTTCGAATTCCACTGAGTGCGTCGCAACCTTCCCAAACCACCGAGTTTCCATGTCCCACGTGAAACCTACATTCCTGGAGGTACTATGAAGGTGCGTGTTCGAGTTGCTTGCGCGAAACACGAACACAATAAATTTTGCGCAGACGTCGCTGGTTCGCTCCGCGTCGCAAACAAGCTGCCCGCCCACACCGAGGAACGACTCATCATCGGGTGGCAGTTTGTGTCCGCGTAGCAAATCGCAAAGCCGAGCAGGTCTAACACGGGCAAGGAGCACTTGATGGCGCTGTTTGGTCAGAACAGGCCCTTGCGCAGTTAAAATCAATCAATCAATCAATCAATCAATCAATCAATCAATCAATCAATCAATCAATCAATCAATCAATCAATCAATCAATCAATCAATCAATCAATCAATCAATCAATCAATCAATCAATCAATCTCAGTTCTTGCTCCAGCCCGCTTCTACTGAGCTATGCATACCGTGACGATAGTTGAACGAGACATACACGCACTTCCGGATTACGTACTTTGTTTTGCATCGGGCCGCTTCCTAGCTACGCTTCCGCCTCCGCGTCGTTCCAGTGTCGCGGCTGTCACGGTGCGTTAAGGAAAGAGCAGCCGCACTGGCTTCGAAGGGCGCGGGGCCCGTGGCGTGGGCGCAGGCGACGCTCGCTGAACGAGAGACTCCCAACTGTCATGTTCCCTTTGGGAACGGGATGTCAGAGCGAGGGGCGCGTAGCATAGCCGGGCCTAGCAGCGCAACCGTTGCCCAGATATTGCGCTCCAGCAACGGTGAGTGCATGCGAAGAGAAAAATTAAAGGACAACATGAAAAAGCAGCATGCTCTCGTGGTGGAGAGCATGGCGCTTGATTCGCATGCGCCGTCGAGTATACAGCAGGCGGTGCCGAACTCCGCAGATATAGCGCGAAGCCCGAGCGTTCCACAGGTCCACTGAAGTAATTTTGATTGAGGTAACCAAATGGGATCATGTCGAGCTGTATCGACGTCGGTTCACCTCATAGTGGCAAGCCTATGGTGTAGCCGAGAGTGAAATAAGGATGGACTGAATAAATTCGCAAGAATGCGCTGTTGGACTACTTGGTTCAACGTAATGCTGTATATATTACAGCGCAGGTGCGAGGCAGCCGAATAGACGAGGCAAGAAAGAACGCTGTGTTTGGTTGTTCCGCTTCCAAGCCGTAAAATCACACTAAGGATAAATGAAAAAAAAAAAAGAACAAGAGTGTGTACGTACACTTATATGTATCCGTTCAAACTCTTAACTTGGGGGAAATAGCAAGCAGTTATAAATGAAAACCTAGAGCTATATCCGTTGTTTTCGCACGTCTGGAATCGTCGGAAATGACGCAGGTCAATGTCTAGATCTATACGCAACGAAAGCCGGAAATGAAGCGAGCGCGCGAGCGCGCTTGAATCCACACGGACGCAATGGCTTCACCTGGTCTCTTCGGATTTGACGCTTTCGGCAGAGATTTCCCAAGCGAACATCAGCATACTTGCGACTCAATTTGACAGAGTGGCTCCATCTGTGGCGCTTCTATTTGCCGAAACTCATCCGCCTCGAACCGCTTTTTCCTTTTTTTTTGCCTCAGTTGTTATGTCCGTAGCCACGCTCGCCCCGAAATGCTCGTGCGTCAGACTGACTGGCACGCCTCCTTAATCTTTTCGCACATCTGCTTCTTCTTGCTTATACTTACGACTGCGCGACTGAAATTGATATAGAAGGCGGGGATCACGCGTTATCCGTAATATCTACTCCGTTTTCCTCTGACATGTCACTTGTGCTAACTGATATCAGTAAAAATTTCCGACGAAACGACGGCCAAGAAAAACACGTGGTATGGTGAAAAAGTAATTGCACAATGACGGTTAAAATCCGCTATTCGACAGAACACCTCATGATAGAAGAGACTACTGCATAGCCGCGAAAACAGGGAATGTATGGACGTATTATACCGTGTGTCCAATCTCTTCTAAGCTTTAGTAAACTGTAAGAAAGATATACGTGGAAGAGGTGAGGATTGTTTGGTTCGTAGCTGCTTTCTGCCATAAGGTATTGCTTCAAACTTTCAAAAATTAAAGTACCTCAAACACGCTGTCGCATATTCCCTGTCGATTTACTTTAAAATTAGGTCCGCCTACATATTCTTATGTGGTCCTGTCTCCGCAGAGCAATGTCAGCAGTCTCTTTTTCATATAACTTGCCAAATGGAACATTAAGAAATGATTCTCTATACGGGCTCTACAGAACCGTCCCTGGCTAATGTGCATACGGCAATGGTGGGAATGATCGGACCAAAATATTTTCGGCCTTCCAGGATCCCTGCTACATCCAAATGTCGATAAGACAGGAGCATTGGGCACCACGGCTAGGCCTATCATCACTAATGCACCTTTCTAACGGGACCTATAGTGCTAGCGGCGTGGTTACGTCACACGGTGTTGCCTGAAATCGCAATTTTTTACACACAACATTTTATCATGCAGTCCGTTTATTTCCCTTAGGATGTGTTGAGTAACGAGTACACGTTGCAGCGGATGTTTTTTACAAATACTCTACCCGTTGTTATAGTCGCAGGTAGTTGATGAGCGTGAATATATTAATGCGCAAGCATTAAAAGTGTCAAATTGGAAAAAGCTATGGCATGTGTGTAAAGTTCAGGAAGCTGGTCACGTGATAACCTCAAGAAGGCTTTCGACAACGTGCTCCACACCTTCATCGCCAGGACCATTTCGGACCTGGTCTCGGTTTCAGATTCCACAGCTACGTCAGCTCTTTTCTAGCGGACAGGAAGGAGAAGCTTCGCATTAGAGACTTACGCACTGAAGATGTGCCCCTCGGAGGACGGAGCACTCCTCAGGGCGCCGTCATCTCCCCCACACTGTTTAACATCTGCATGATTGGTCTTTCCTAGAGGTTGGCACGCGTTGAGGACGTCAAGCACACCATCTACGCCGACGACATCGTCTTATGGTGCTCCGGTGGCTGCGAGGGAAGAGTCGAAGAAGCCATGCATGCAGGAGGCAATCGATGGCATTGAAGAGTATCTCCGCCCCAGCTGACTTCAATGCTCCCACGCCAAATCGGAGCTTCTGCTTTACAGAAAAGAGAAGGGAGGCAGAACCACAGATTGGAAGCCAGTCTCCTAAAGCAGCAACAGCCTTCGCACTTGTAACGGGGGGTGGGGCGGAGGGGTGGAGGGGTTGATGCCCAGGGTCGACGTCATTCGGGTCCTGGACATGTTTGCCGAATTCAACGGTGGGAACGGAATGGCTCTCTGCACGATCATCGCAAAGACGGACAACGCTTTCCGCTTCGTTCGCAGAATCACAAACCAATACCGAGACATGAAGGAAAGTAATCTCCCCAGGCTGATCAACGCCTTTGTACTATGCCACTCCACGTACACGATTGCTATGCACAATGGGCTGAGAGTGCAGTGAGACAAGCTCAACGCTCTCATCCGCAAAGTAGTCAAAAGGGCTCTCGGGCTACCCATCAGGACCCATAATGAAGATATCCTCAAGCTGGGTGTATACATAACACTGCCGAGGTGATTGCCGAAGCCCAAGAATGCGCGCAACTCACTCGCCTGACCACCACAGCGGCCGCTAGACGCATCCTCGAAGAGCTGGGTTACCACCCTGTGGGATTCCCGATGGTCACTACCCCCCATCCCTAGGTGCATTCGAGAGAAGTTCGAAGCGGCCCCCATGCCCCGAAACGTCCATCCCGTCCACCACGAGGGCAGGTGCAAAGCCAGAGCAGCAGCCATCCTCAAATTTGATCAAGCAACGGGACATTAGAGCAAGCTTCGTCGACGCCGCGGAGTAAAGCGATGGGAACACCTTTGCCGTCGTCGTGGTCGACTCCAGCGGCAAGATTCCAATAGCGCCTCGATTTGCACTTCAGACCCCGAAGTCGCCGAGCAAGACGCCACCACCCTCGCTCTGCTAGACGGGCGTGGGTCCGAGATTTATAGCGATTACAAAATGGCAATTAGGGCTTTTCAGAAAGGTTGCATCGCCGAGCAAGCTGCTCGTCTTCTTAGCGTCTCGAGTCCGTATGCTCTCACGCATGATTCGATTCACTGGTCTCCCGCTCACGTAGGGTCGGTAGAGCCCGCTCAAGAGGCTGCGTGGGTTCGAGTCCCGTACCAGGACAAATCCTTCTTCAAAAGCGAGACTTTCTTTCTGAGAAACCCACAGGGGTTTCCTTTGTAGCTTCGTGATACCATTCGGGTGGATGCCAATTTCCCTTTCATGTACTTTCCTTTTCCTTGCGAGGTAGTAGCCGGTATATAGGACAAGCCAAGACAAAAATGGTGGTGGTTCAGTTACGCATACAATCATTGCACTGACCAGAGAACTTGACTCAATGTGCCCTCAAGGCCCAGTCCAATTAATTGTTCTATACGAAATTTATAAAAAGATGTGCGCACTTAAATTCGAGTTCAATGGGATGTGATCATGCGACTCGAATTGTTTAAGCACTATGTTCTAAAAAAGGGACAAATAGTAGCAAAATAAATCATTTATCATTCTAGTTGTTTGCCGATACTTGCAAATAACAAGCTTCGTCTCGTAATAATTTCTGAAAGTCTGTCTGGCTTGCATTTCCGTTAACCGCGGCAAACCGCCGCGGTATATTTTGATGCATTGCGCTACTGAGCTTGTCGAAGGTTCGAACCCGGCCGGAGCAGCCGCCTTTCAATGGAGACGAAATAAAAAAAAATCGCTGGTGTGCTTAGACTTAGGGTGCATGTTAAATTACCCCAGGTGGTCAAAATTAATCTCGAGTCAACCACTGCCTCATACTATGATCGTGGTTTCGGCACCTAACACCCCCAAATTTATGATTATCATTTAGTTCACTGCTGCGGTTCGCCGACGAGGTACTGTCACACGCCACTGCAGTCCGGCATTTCGGTTCCCAGATGAGACCGTTCGCACGTTTGCGTCCTTTAGCGCTTTTGCACTGGATGCACTCCCTGTCTTTCCTCCTCGTTTCCGTCCTCTAGCACTATGTCCATAACCTCATGCTGATACAAAGTATGAACAGTTTAATGTACAGGGCTATATATTTAACGCATTTTTTCTCGGATGCAGTTGCATGCGCATATGTGTGCAGAGGTGGCGTATAAAAATACATGGGACTATCATCCGGAAATGATGTCTTCTGCGCGCCTCATAATGTTTCTGTGAAGTGTTACGCGCTGTTTAAAAAAAAAAGAAAGCTTGTTATTTAAAGCTACCACTGAGAATGGGAATGTTCGGGAAACTTGCTCGGAAACCTTCCAATCAAGAACGACAGCTACATCAAGAAACGCGCTAATTCTCTCGGATCATGTTATATGTGACCAAGGTAGGCTAACTAAAAGAAATTCATGAATGATTGAGCTTATGTTTAGTAGAATATTTCTTATACGTTTCTAGCAGCGGCGGTAGCACGTAAGAACTGTCTTCGAAAGTGTGACAAACAGGGATGCCTATGAGTTATGAACGTGTTAGCGAATTCTTCCTTTATATTTACATAAATGGTGCTGTAGAGACTGTTTGAAATTGCGGGGCTAAATCTCTACGGAGGAAATAAATTTCGGGTAATCAAGGGGCTTTTCCCTCTTGCCGCATTTTGCGTTCCTGAAACGACTAACTCAGTGAAATATGAGTTGATTTGGTAGTCTCAAAAATCTTAATACTAATTTCTTCATTCACTTGTGAAACACCTCGGTAATCTGGCAACTTGCACGTCTTCACAGTTTCTGACGTCACACACCATAACCTGCTCTTCACGTATTCTAATATAAACGAGCTCAAACGGACTGCCGCAGCAACAAAGAAAACTTTTTTTTTTGCAGCTGTGACTGATTTGACCAAGATTTGACGCAGGTTGCTTGCGAGGAAGGCATAAAATATTATCGAATGAGAAAAGTAGCTTAATGAAAAAAAGAAAGAGAAAGAACATGAAGACCAAGAAAAAAGCGTAGCGCATACGCTTTGGAATATCTCTGGCCATCAGAAGCCCAAATGCAGCACTGTCTGGCTCTTTGCAAATCGCAGGCATCACTGCAAATTTCACAGTTTCTTGGGAGAGGCCGTTTTCTTGTCCCATTGCCTGCAATGTAATACACCAGGTGAGCATCGCTGCGTTTCACTGCATAATCAGTATACGTTCCCCGGCCAATATACTGCTGCCTCCATGGGAACTGCAGCATTATGCCTTCCTGCATGTCGAGCCTCATTTTTTTGTAGGACCTCATCTACTTTGCACACTCAACGAAAGCCGCCTGTAGAGCTCTGCCAGCCAAGGACAGCTGTCTCCCAACTCGTGAATTACTATTTGCATGCCGGTAAACGGAAACTTTTTTCCAAAACACCATTCCTGAGTTCTTTGTTGTTTTTCATTATTTAACGGCATTTTTAATTATTAAGGAGCGCTAACCCGTGGGAGCTTTGCAAAAAATGTGGAACGGTAACCTATAAATGTAGTGGCTCCGTTTCTGTGAATCTCTTCCTCGCTATTTTTTACCGGAATACTCAAACGTCTCTTGCGTATCTCGCTTGCTAACCACTTCCCGGCGCCCCCGACTATCTCGACTTAGCGGAGGGATCATGTAAGGTGACATTTCCGGGCAAGGAAAATGCCCTGAGCTCTTCACACCTCCCAGTTCTAGCCACCCTAGCTGTGTGTGTCTATACTCCTGTCCCTGTCGTGTTCTTGCACCGTACCTATATTCATGGACCAGTGAAAAGCACACCCCTCCATCCTTACGGGTTTCCAGCGGCCATTTTTACTGAATGTGGCTGTAAAGCACAAACCCCGTTCCCTTTGGCAAGAATAAGGCTGGAAACATTGTTGAAAGGCATTGGAACCGTGAAACTCTACCTCCACCTGCAGGATAAACGAAAAGGGGCTAGAATATTGTTTAGGTTAAGTCCGACTGCGTGTGTACGTATGTTGCCAACTACCGTACGCTTGATATCTATATAAGTTATAGGAAGAACACCAAACAATGGTGTCCTGTGCTGCCCGTAACTGCAGACACTCTGCTTGGTCCTTTGATTCTCATGAGCTCACTTCTTCGTGGTCCGTATGAACAGCTTCGATCGGGCAGCTCTTTTGTACAGAGCATCGGACAAAGAACGTAATCTGGCCGTCGCGGGTTGCCGATAACGCATGTTGGCAGCGTTTTTCTCAGCATAAGATGGAATATACGATATAGGCGCGTATTTTATCGAGTCAAAGGCTTTCGACGAAGCAGCTCCGGCTCTTCGCTTATTTCGCTTGTTCTCCTACACGTTATTGTGGGCGCTGGAAAACGGAAGACTTGGTCCTTGCAGCATGAAAGGCGAATGAAGCGTAAACGTCATTTGCATAGTGGTTTGTGTAGGGAAGAATAAAGGGGAGGAGGAAAAGGAAAGAAGGTAGGAAGAAACGGCAAAGTGATCAGCAGTCATTTCAAATGATTGATGGTGATGTACGTTCAATGATTTATTCGCATCCTCACGCGACGGTGCTTTTCCAAACGGACGATGGTAAGGTAGTAAGGAGACGAGTGTTGAGCGTACGGAAGTCATTTTCTGTCCCGCATGACTAAGCAGCGTCTTGCCTCTGTTATTCGAGCAAATGGGCTTGGCCTTACCGATCTTACTTTGACATTACGGATTCTTTTTACTATGCGTCCACATCCGCAAAATATTGCGCCTCGTTGCGGTTGATGTTAGTGTGTGTGAATACGCTTTATTACGGAGACCAAGCTGTTGATGCCCGAAGGTGGACGGCCACCCTATTGCAGGTAGCCATGTGCCTGTGCTGATAGCCTAGACCCTACTCATCAGCCATAGCTGGTCCTCAGGTCTTGGGCTTGTCGGCTGGGCCTCCCTCTGGTCTTCTGTTGGTGCTTGGACGGGCGTTGTACGCGGGTTCTCTTTGCATTCCCAGACCATGTGGTAGAGAGTGTTTGGCGTATTGCAGAATTAACAGTCTCTTGTATATGTTGAGGAGTGCATCGCGTGTAGTAGAGTGCCGTGGAGGTAATTGCCCATCTGAAGTCGGCGTAATATCACGGCTTGTTCTCTGTTAAGCTTGAAGTGTGGTGGCGGTGTAAGTTCTTGCAATGTTATAGAATGTTGTAGCATTTGCTTTGTATCATTTCGTCTTGGTCTGGTGGTAGACGATGTCCTGATGGGGTTGCCCGGCGTACATGTTCTCGGGCGGTGGCGTGGGCCGCTTGGTTTCCCCCCAAGGATTTGTGTCCCTGGGCCCAGACAATGTACGTTTCAGGGATGTCTTGGTTCTTGATGATGTTGAATACGGTCTTGCTAATCCTTGCTGCCAGAAAATGGCGACAGGCTTAGTGAAAAACCAAAACAAAGAAACACTAAGCGTATTGTGAGCATATCTATTGTGCTAGTTGCGCTTTTTGCGCAACGTTTGTTGTAATAGTTGTCGTTTTTTTTCTGCGGCGAGAACGCAGCGAGATATGTTTTCCAAAACGTGTTTATAAAAGAAACGGCGGGGAAGAAATTCCTTGACGACGCAAACAAAACCTCTTGGTGAGATGGCATTTATGTCAATATTCCTCCATCATAACGCAAACGAAACAACTGGGCTGATAAGGCACACGATCAACAACAATATGAGCGCTTTTGCGTATGCGTTCTGTGTGCTAGGATGGAGGCTTGGCCGAGTTGGTGATTCATGATATTCCAAGTGAAACGCACACAATGATGACACACGAAGAAAGTTACGAATCAGCACGGTGTGCTTGAGCTATTGTTTCTTTGTGTCACATCCTCATATCCGCTGTGCACAGATGTGGGCCCGTATACGCAGAAAGTTCTTATGGTAGCGTTCGTAAGAAACATTTCCACCCAATCCCGATGCTGGGCATATAATTACCACCGGCCAGTCACAAAGAACACTTAGGAACGAAAGGCTTTGTGAATTCGGCTTCTGGGACCATACTCACAGAAAAAGAGAAAGAAAAGAAAAATTCTTTTAAGAATTGTTTGTGAGAGAAAACGTCAGCCAATCCTGATGTTGCACATGATATTAGCAAAAGCAGGCGCTTCAGCCTGAGGAAGACCCTGGCTACATGGCTAACATATTCATTCCAAAGGCGAGCGTTAATGACGCTCCAGAAATTTCTGAAAGTGACTGATATTCTAGGAAAATATACAGTAGAGTGTTGATCATCTGTGTGAAGCTCACTGCATATGTTTAATATGACCTGACTGTTGCATTCTGTGCCTGAATTCACACGCCTTCGCGTTAACTTATTCCGTGCTTTTTTATGTGCCCTCACTTTAGTCATTTGACTGTACTTAGTGTTCACATTAGTGCAGTTAGGTGACTCGACTTCGTGTTTACGTTCTTTCTTTATCTCTATTTTTATGTGACATGAGTTTAAGACTGAGTCTTTGACTCATTTATGAGTTGACTTTAAAATTGAGTGTGGTTTTGTGCAATGTTTTTGTGTCTGTGGCCTTCATTATTTGCATCTCAGTGTGATAAGGACGAGTAGTCGACGCCAATTAAAGGCTCCAACATAACCTAAAAATAACACATTAAAAAGAAAAAACAAAACAAAGAAAGGTGGCCGACCAATTGAAAAGAGCACTTACGAACTGAAAGGTTTCTGAGTTTGGCTCCGGTGTGTTCATTTGGCTCGCAAATTAGGGGAAGGAATTCACATCTACTCAATACAACGCACCTTAATATGAATAATTTTACAGAACTGTCGCAAACATAGCACTGTTCTGTGATATGTGTTCACTAAAAAAATTTTCCGAATACAAAATAATATGAAAATTGATTCACTGCCACAAATTAAGTTAAGCCGTTTATCAGTTCAGAAGTGAGCATGCACCGTTTCTTTTCCGGCTAGAATTTAAAAAAAATACCAATATTCAGATAAGAAATGTCGACTTTTACATTTTTTTTCAATTTGTGGCTATATACTGCCCAAGGAAATAAACTGAGCCCCGTATTCACAAAGAAGCTCTTACGCTATAATTGTTCGTAAGAGATAATTCAAGTCAATCCTGATGATTTAAGTTGGGCTAATTTTTTTTAATGAATTTGAATGATCTGGCGGCGCAAGCTGTTTACACATTTGAATAGTGCCGCGCCTCTCGCCTCGCGTGCTGACACCGACAACCGCTGTAGGCTACTTGGATGCAGTGCCCCCATTGTTTGAACAAAGTTCCACGTACTCGCGTTTCGGCTGGCGCTGTGAGACCGGAGTTGGCGGAGATGAATGCGTCTGAATGAATGAACGAGATGAATGCGTCTCCGAATGAGGCCGACCGCCTACCTACTTCATTAAGACGTAGTAGGGAAGTCGTCCTTCCATGGAACTGTTGCATAAATTTTCTAAAACCTAAACTTGGTAAGGCCAGCGTTCCATCTAGCGCGCCCATTCAGGTGTTAATTTGGCAGCTTGATATATAACTATAAATGTATTCTCATATTGACAGTGTACTTGAGTGAATAATTGTTACAGTAATTAAAAAATTACAAACTGCGATCGAGAAGAACGCGTCAGTCCTATGAAAATTTTTGAAGAAATACTTACTATTCAGTCTCGGAATGTCTATTGTGAGAAAAGAGTTTTGCGCCGCAAAGGCATCTGAGTGCCCCATATTCCTGATAGAGAGATAGAGAAAGAGTTAGAGAGGTAAAAAGGAAGAAAGGAAACGCAGGGAAGGGAAGTGAAGAAGACTATTCGGTTTGCTGTCCTAAACGTCGGGTGGGAGACTATCGAGCGAAAGCAAGAACGAGAGCACAAGCAAGTGTTTGGACAAGGTGCAACGTGTCCATAGTCAGCCACTCAACTCCGATGCTTTCGCTTACTGCAGAGAGACATCTGAGAGAGAGTTGGACGAACTAAAGAAGAAAGGAAACAGGGCTAACCAGAAAAAAAATTTGGCATTGTAACCTACACTGGGGAACAGGAGAGGGTGCATGTTATAAAAATAAAAGAAGTAAACAGAAGAGAGAGAGAGAGAGAGATCTGAGAGAGAGGGAGAGTTAGACGAAATAAAAATAAAGTGCCCCGCAGTAAAGTTTTCGTTCGTCTGTTGTCCTTCTTGCTTCTCCGTTGGGACGTGAAGTTTCTCGGACGATGATTGGCAGTTGTTGATCGAATGCAGACAGGAGGCGATGGAGATCATACGGACAAGAAATATTTAAAGGTAAACGATTCTGTATACATGGCAGATAAAACAAATGCATTACAACTTGAACAATTGAGAAGCAAGGTCTCTTTGGTCGACTGTCTCAATGACTGTAACAGCCCAGACTCGTTTTAACGTACATAGTACGGAGCCTCACTGATCTATCAGCAATTCTGATTTCAGCCCAGTTTGAGGTACAGCATTTGGTCTCTATTATTAACGCTTAAACGGACAAGGAAAAAGGCCGGTAGGGCCGCTGGCCCATCCCACAGATGCAGTTGCCAATGAGAGCTAAAAGTTTGTTAAGCCACAACCCAAAGGGTTGGGCTTACTCTTAAAAGTAAACATATCGGAAAACTAAACTGTTTTCCGTCTTCCTAAAACTCCGTTCCCCTCTTATTTCTACGCATTCAGTGACGGCCTCAGCAAAACACGCCAGGCCCGCACAATATATTGCTAGGCCATCCCAAACCCCGGTGGCACCTCTACCCCGCAAATGTATTGAAAGCCGGGGCTTCAGCACCGCTTACCGCTGCACCGCTGAAGGTTTGTCCGCGTGGGAGAATTATGACTGTCCATGTCATCCGTTGCTTATTGTGTACAAGACGACGTTCTCCGAATGCGCTCTTCACATGCGCACTGCATCTCTACAGCGCTCTGCAACAAAGCCCGACGGTTGCCTCCCGTACGCGTAGGAAAGTAGACTCCCGCTCCGTACGTGCAGCACGTGGTCAATATTGCTAGGCCATTCTAAACCTCGGCGGCGTCTCCAGCCAGCCAGGGACTCAGGAGCCGTCGCCACAACGCCGCGTACCGCAGTCCCACTCAAGGTTTGTATGTGGGGACCTATTATGGCCGTTGGCGGAATGCTAACTAACTCAGTGCGCACTATGCCGCCTTCTCCGAATCCGCACCGCACCCCCCTAGCGCACGCCGTGACTCGTAACCCGACACCACGCGGGCCTTTTGACCCCTCATAAAACACAAGCGGCTGCCCCTCGGACGCGCAGGGGAGTGGACCGCCTGTCTATACACAAAGCACGTGGGTGGATCGCGACACTTAGGAAGTACACAAACAATCAATGCTGCCTTATACTCCCACTCCGCCCCCCCCCCCCCTTCCCCACTCGCTAGATACGCCTGTGTGATCGGCCCATGTCGAAGAGGTTTGAACATTTCATCTGTACAGTGCAAACGCCATCGTCGTTTTAACATACAACCACATGACAGAGCCGTAGGTGCGTACGATTGCATAACAACTAGTCGCTGTTGACGTTACAATCCCCATTTCTCTCGCCTACCCTTACCCAATACCTATGCAGTACCCACTAATCGGTATGCCGGAAGCTCCAGTCGAACGACCGGAGTAGTATTTGTGCCTTCGGCGGCGCACGTTCATTGTCCCCGCCGTCTTGCTGCTGACGTCACACACACGCTTTCGTCAGACACAAAGCTGCTCGGCTTACACAAAAACGTTAGTCCACATGGCTGGTAACGCTTAGCGCAATACCAAATGATGCTGAGTAGCCAGCTACCAGCAAAATACAGTATTTCGCCCAACAATGATATCGAATGTACGTAGAATGTTCTTCCTTATTTCTTGTGCGTGTGGACATTCTCTCTCTCTCTCTCTGTCTCTCTCTTTCTCTCTCTCTCTCTGTATATATATATATATATATATATCCCTCAAGAGGAAAGTGTATAACAGCTGTGTGTTACCAGTACTCACGTATGGGGCAGAAACCTGGAGGCTTACGAAAAGCGTTCTGCTGAATTTCCTAGGTATACTTTGTGGCGCAAAATACATTTCTGGAAAAGGGACAGAAGAAAGGGAGACAGTGAAGCGCCAAACTACCAACTGTTTAATGACAGTTGGTAGTACGCCACAAAGTATACCTAGGAAATCTAAGCACCAACTTGCCCAAGAAGAAGTCCTTTTGGAACATCGTTCTGCTGAAATTGAGGACGACGCAACGAACTATGGAAAGAAGCATGATAGGTGTAACGTTAAGGGATAAGAAAAGAGCAGATTGGGTGAGGGAACAAACGCGGGTAAATGACATCTTAGTTGAAATCAAGAAAAAGAAATGGGCATGGGCCGGACACGTAATGAGGAGGGAAGACAACCGATGGTCATTAAGTGTTACGGACTGGATTCCAAGGGAAGGGACGCGTAGTAGGGGGCGGCAGAAAGTTAGGTGGGCGGATGACACTAAGACGTTTGCAGGGACAACATGGCCACAATTAGTACATGACCGGGGTAGTTGGAGAAGTATGGGAGAGGCCTTTGCCCTGCAGTGGGCGTAACTAGGCTGATGATGATATATATATATATATATATATATATATATATATATATATATATATATATATATATATTTGATTACAATCACAGACGCTAAAGCATTGAAAACGGGCTGGCTAGAACTGCAAAATGTCAAGATCACGAATAATACATAGTTTGTATGCCACTTGGAAAATTATGCGAGAATAGCGAAGCTATTTTGATCTCTTACTCACGTAGAGACGTATGGAAGTGGGTGAGTCGATGCGTTACTGGAAAGTAGAGAAAACGATGGCGACGACGACAACAACAACAACAAAAACCTAGAGTGACCGTCATTGATTTGAAGAAATCGTATCAAACAGCAGTAGCAAGGGAGAACATCCGCAGTGCGATATATAACCGCTAGAACAGAGATTTCTTTTTTTTTTTTTTACGTTTCCTGAAATACAAGAGAAGAAAGTGACGAACGAAGTGATAATTTCGGAGAAGGAGTAAACAGCGTAACACGCGCTGCTGTTGAAGACAACGAGTACGTGGTACGCACCTATCACAGGGCATGCTAATTGAGTTCGACATCTATGCTCCACGGGACTCGCGCTGCCGGTGCAACGTTAAGAGGCTTCGCTACTATACACGGAGGTCGGGAGGCGTATAGCTATTCTTCGCGAGTAATGGCTGCAATAGCGGCGAAGCTAGCGGCGAACAACTCCCGAGAGTGCCTTGCCTGTCTTCTCAGCACTTTGGCCCAAGAGTGCAGTTCCGTGTAGCTCCTTTGCAGGAACACAGCCGAATGGCATCCCCGTGTCTCGCGTGAAAGCTCCAGGTGAGCCGTAAAGGTGAAAGCCCGAAGGCCGCGCAGTGGTGACCCGTGGCCAATTGAACTTCGGCATGAGCTGCCACAGTAATTTCTGCGCCTGGTCGTGAAACTTGGTTGCGACACAAAGAAAAGGAAGACGAAGAAAATAGAAGTGTGGCAACGCTTTTGTGACGTCCTCCGGTGATAAGAAAAAGTAGAATCGCCTCCGCCACACGCCTCTGCTCACCATCTTTCTCTCGAGAAACATCAGACATTTTCCTGCGTCCTCGTGACTTCGCAGCGTCTAGGCCTGGCAGCGTGTATCCGCATGAACTGCTGTTTGCAAATATATATATATATATATATATATATATATATATATATATATATATATATATATATATATATACGAGAGAAGAAGGGAAAACGAGGTGCTCGATTTTTGTTAATCATGACCATATGAAGCGCGCAAACAATGAAGCCAAGGACAAAGCATCACGGAAATTAGGTGTGGTTGAAATTTAGATGGAGGTAATGACAAAGAAAAGGGTAATGAGCGTGGGCGAAAAGATAAATTACCGCTAGTGGGAGCCGAACGCACAACCTCGGCCTTACGCGTGCGTTGCACTACCAGTTGTGCTACGGCGACGGCTATCGATTCGTACACTAACGTCGGAATTTATCTTTACTACGGGCGCTATAACGCAAAGCTATTCCAAACTTTTCTATTCCAATTCTGCCATCAGCCCTCCACGATTGGTCAGAGAATTTTCGAGCCACCAACCACTGCGCCTGTTTGTCACGCGACGTCACTGACACCGCGAAAACGCCCCATTTGATATGATATGTGCACACTTGCATGATTGCACTTGCATGATTACACACTTGGACTGTGCATGATTGGGCAGAACAAAAGAAAAATAATAATTTTGGATTCGACACCTATTTTAGCATTAGCGAAAAAGGGCGTCGTTTGACCAATTGCTATTGGCAAACGCTTTCAGACTGCGCCCACTTTACCTGTCTGTCACGCGACATCACAAAACCACAAAATCTCACCACGTCAAAGTGACGTGCACGCGTTGAAGATGCATTAAAATGCCGAACAAAACTCCCAGTTTTTGTGAATAGCCAGAGACGGTTGCGTTCCAAAAGGAATAGAAGATGGCTGCCCACCGATCACTGTGTCACTGGCAACTCGGAGCTGCCGAGGAGCATGCATTGATTTGCGTATATAATAGAAGATTTTGCAGGTAAGTATAAGATTATCGTGACCTTTCGGCACGTATATGACATCGCTCTGCCAACTCTGCTTTGCTGAGGATCCGTGTTAACAGCATTTTCAACCTTCCGTTGCACGCCACCGTGATTTTCGACCAGCCACCGCAAGTTAAGCAAAGTGAAATGAACCAATCGCAGACGCTCGCACCACCCTCCTCATCGGGCTATCTACTTTCACTGCGCTGGCTCAGTGCCATCAAAACTCTCTCCACTTGAGCGTGCTCCACGCCTCTTCTCAGCCGATAAGATAAGAAAAACTTTTCGATGTACGCAATGTTATTTGCTTTGAAAGCAAACTAAAGATACATCCTATAAACGAGAAGCGTGTTTGACTGGGCTTTTCAAACAAGCTGTGGGTTGCTGCCCGATGCTGGCGTCAGTAGTTTCCTAAATTTGACTCAAGGAAACTCGAATAAAAACAGATTGGAATAGTTTGACGTTATAGCGCCCTAGATCGAGTTTTGGGAGGTTTAGCCAGCGCCAATCAGAGCTATGGTGGGCGAATGTGGAAGATCCTTTGTCGCCCGATACCGTCACACAACATGTGAATTTAGGAGAGGAACCATATGGGTGAACATTACTCGTATGCTATCTAATGACACCAAGGCTGCCAGATTCAAGTCCCTCGCTGTGAATGAACGAGAGACGAAGGAAAACCGAAGCGGCTCGATTCTTGTTAATTGTGACCGTATAAAGCCAACAGACAACGAAGTCAATCGTCGAAATCTGCTGTGGTTGAAGTTGAAATGCACAAAATAATAAAGAAAAGGGAAATGAAAGTGGACGAAATGACAACTTGCCCCCAGTGTGCGTGTATGTGTAAAAAAAAAAAAAAAAAAAAAAAAACGGCAGGAACATTGAGTTTTGGGTAAATTGAACACCCTCTACCAGACTTGCACACGCTACAGAAAAAACAACAACAACAAAGCAACAAAAGAAACGTAACCGATTAGAATCAATTACTTCTTTCAAAAATGTAATTGATTACGGTTACTAAATACTTCTCCACAAAAGTAATTGAGCAATTACTAAAAGCTAATTCATTATTTTAACGTTGTTTTCATCCCTACATTTATTAACATTGCACAAATACAATAAATAGAACGAGATGGCCTGGCTTCATCAATGCGTTCTCTCCAGCACTTCGCGCGTTGTTCATCCTAGTTAAGTATCTCTTTTCAAAATTTTATTCGGTAACCTTCCCTCGTTTTCTTGTGAACACATCTTCAGCGACACTGCATGCTCGTTCAGCGTGAGTGCTGGAGAGAATTTCTGTGCAGTAGCGTGCGAACACCTTTCTCAAACGATTGCGGTTACTCAATGCCGCAAAGCTCCGGTTTGGTTTCTCTGTGAAGCGCAGCGCTTGGAGTCGGGCTGAGGGAAGGCCTTCGCGACAGGGCCAGTGAAAAACTGAAAAATCGTATTCAGTGATTGCCTGGCATCAGCGTCCGACGTGGCCATCGCTATCGAACCATTTCGGTTTGTCGGCCAATGTAGGGTAGGCTTCCTCTAGGCGCTTTTCACTCGTTGGTCATTTAGAGTAAAGCGACTGATCGTAACGGACGCCAGCGGACGTTCGCGTTCCCAGAAAATTTGCCCCAATCTGTGGTGTAATATATTATATCGCTGCACGTTATTCAGCCCTACAAATACTGTTCGTCTGTTACAATCACACAAAAATAAGTGCATATGAGTCACATAATATCAAACAGATGGAAACACAGCAGTCGTACACTGCGCACTAAGCGAAGAAGAATTCAGCAGCAGCTCTTATCAACTATGAATGACGCCTATAAGCGCTTCCAGTAGAGAAGGAGGAGACATTTTCTATATGAGAACATCTCAGAGGTCGGACCTGCAAGAGAAGTGGGCGAATCTGCAAGCCTTTCATGTTCAAGTGATCTAGGCGTAGCTGCAGGACGCCTAGTTGTGGGAAGGAGATAACCCACGTACGCGTTTTCCTCCCTTTGGCCTCTAGTTCCCGCCAAGTTTAAGTTATCGAGGCTGCATCGCATGTCAGAGCTTGTTTCGTCAAACATGTAACTGGCTACAAGTAATCGATTACTAAAAAAAACTAATTAAATTACAGAGAGCGTTGCCAAATAAACGAAGTGATTGCTAAACTACAAGATTACCAATAAACGTAATATGTAATTCGAATTTACATGTAATTTTGTAACCCCCTTTACACAATGTCCCCATTTTAATTAAAAATATTTTAAAATAGGTATAATAAATAAATAAGTAAATAAATAAATAAATAAATAAATAATTCGTCACGTACAAGCCTGCTCCGTACTCAACGTGGTTCCATTTATCTTCAATGTGCTGAGTATTGCTTCCACGCTTAACGGGACACTTAACGCGCTCCATTATGTTATAAATAGCTGAAGAGCAATTTATTTCCTTCCTCGTAATGCTTGCGGCAAATACTTAACTTGTGCATGTGCCTTGAGCGTCTATATTCGATTCTTTAACGAGAAAACGCAACACGAGTGAGTGCAAAATGAGTGGATACTTAATTACCCTGCAGATATGACGACTCGCGGGAAAATGCACGAAAAATAATTCTACCATCGCGAATTTTTTTAAAGCTGGAGTATGTAGCACTTGAGTAAGGTTACGTGACTTGCAATCGACGATTACGATTACGATCGGCGATCCACGAGAACCCGTGACTGGAAGGGTTAACTAAAACAGGCAGTACACACGCGCGTAAGGTCTCGGACGTCAACCTAGACCACCGCGTTCCGAGTCGCGCTGCATGGAAGAAGACTCTCGTGCATCGCCCAATAGGCACAGGCACAACACTTTGGCGCATGAATAAAATAGACTCTCCACCTCCCTGCACCGTAGTGGTGCAGCGTCTCGTCACGGATGCGAGCGTCATCGTTGCGGTTATTCATCATGTTCGAGGCATCCTACGAATGAATCCCGTCTGCTTTTGCATAAGTGATCGCAGCTTGTCCAAGCTATCTTATACATGACTGATTAGCGCTCTCCTCATATCCGGCCACGTTAATATTCATATATTCTGGCCGCGAAATTGGTCGTCACGTTAGGGACCTGTGTGTCCCATGCCGTAGTACTTACTGCTTGCGTGCACCGTGATGCGAACCGATACCAGAGCATCTATCTCGTCCTCTGACAGGACACCTGGGACAGAACGAGAAACAAAACATTCCAGCAGAGCAACAGCTCACGAACACCGACTCAATCAAAGCTTAAGCACATCGCTTGCGGTGGCGCGACAAGGCGGTGTCGCTCGGATGATAAAGCGGTTCTTTCACCTCGTTTTCATAATCTTTCGGGTCAGTACTGCCCTGTGCTGGGAAGCTTGAAAATAATAGAAGAACATACAACTGCCGTAACAAACATTTCAAAGGAACCAGCATGATTTCACATAAATTGATCTTGGCCTATAGTCACTACCACTTTGCGCTGTGGCTGTGCCCAGAATCCCTTAGTATAGAAAAGTCAGCCAGGGCCATGAGTTCCACTGGTGTCGCTTGAAGCAATCGCCTAGCGTTCACAAGGCGGACAAAAGAAGGGCGACAAGACGTACGCTACCTTCGTCTTGGGAAGCTTAAGAATACAGGCAGGTTACCGAAATTTCACCTAGTCTGCTACCCAGAGCAAATTATCTATTAATTAATTAATTATTTTAGTTCCCTCAGGACACGAAAGGACGTTACGGAGAGGGTGGGAACTATAGATCAGAAATATGTACATTAAAAAAATGTGTTGTGCAGGAGTATTCAAGGCGAAAAACTCAAGACATAATTAGTAACGATAGTCATGATTCATGATGCGTCTTGGATGCAGACGATGGAAGGGCGAAGGCGGTGCCACACCGCGCTGCTCTTGGGCGGAAGAGAATCAAATAAAACATTTGTGCGACAGAAAGGAATGAAAACTTTAAACTGATGATCAAGACGTAATCACATGTACGAACGCTCTGAAAGGAATTCTTGTTTAAGTGAGTTGTTTTGGTAAAGGGATTCGTGAAAAAAGCAAAGAGGAGAAATATTTTTTCGAAGCTGAAAATTAATAAGGCCGACGTTTCACTTGATTAAGAAAAGAATATCAATGCCAGAATAAATTGAAAGGAAATAATGAGGTATATACAGGAAGGAGGAATGAAAGGCAGGAAGTTATCCCGACATGGATAACAAAAATTGCGTTTAGAAGCATATTAGAGAGAAAAAATAAATACATCGAACTGTATTAACAAATTGCGCTTCTACAATACCAGAAAAGAGCCATATTTAACCATGACACGAGGCTTGATAAACGAGAAAAGAAAATGCGAAAATGAAAGGTGACATAAAATGAAATGCCGCCTTGAAGTTACAGCACCAACTCGTCGTGACGTCAATGATATTGAAGGCCCCTGATTGGTCTCAATTATTATTTTTACAGCGAAGCTGTAAGCCTCTACCGTCCAAGGAAATTTTCGTGTCGTTGAGGTGGTAAGCAAAAAAAAAAAAAAAAAAAAAAAACCTACCCATACGTGGGCCGATCCCGAAGATGGTGCAATGCCGGACCGAGCCTCGGCGGAGGTACAGTTCGCCACTAAGGAGACCACATACACAGCTTCGCTGGGCATCCTTCTTCACACAGTGGATGGGCACTGAGTTTATTTTTTTTTTTTTGGTATAGATGTACTACATTGTGTTCTAATGGAGTCAAAGACTGAATGTAACAATGTACTTCAGCAAAACAGATAATTGGGCGAGTTGGTTCATTTTGACGGTATTTAACTCGTGCAGAAAGACCGACCACGAGTATTTAAGCACGCGTGTGCTCCCTTGCTGTGCTTGTGCTTGGTCTTTCTTGCACTACAATACAACTACAATACAACTAATTAGCAAGCCTCGACAACACTTACGAAGCCACCATCGCCGAAATACGAGACATTACATTGAAAGTCATGAAGTCATAGTGAGAGAGTGGAATGAAAGGACTGAATTGGGACTTGTTGGTACCGATACCATTATGTCCATACCCCGAGCGCTTAGCGAGAGAGAAAGTGTGATTGTGAAGAGGAAGAGGCGCTATTTTCTGCAGCCCTAGCGACACCATGAGCGCTTGTGTGAAAAAGGGCAAGGGGGGTCCTCTATTGGATGTTGTATTTGAGTGCGTGTGTGCACATGCGAGTGTGTGTCCTTGCGCTCCGAAGCCGTTACCAACATGCGCATTGCAGTGGTGATGAGCGCGGGAGCCCAAACTGGACAACAGAGAATTTTGTGACCAGGGGCGCTGTAACGTAAAACTATTCCAAACTTTTCTTTTCCAATTCTGCAAACAGCCTACAGCGATTGGTCAAAAACTTTTTTGAACCACCCCCACTTCACCTGTCTGTCACGCAATCTCACTAAAACGGCGATAGCTCCCCGTCTGATATGAGGTGTACACACTGATTATGCATGATTGCACCGAAGAAAAAAAATTGTTATTTCTGATTCGACGCCTTTTTCCCATAATCCCTCGGCTATTGGTCAAAAGATTTCGAGCTGCACCCACTTCACTCGCCTTTCACGCGACGTCACAAAACCGCGAAAACTCACCGCGTCAAAGTGACGTGTGCGCGTTAAAGATGCATTAATATGCCGAACAAAACTGAATTTTCTTCCGAATAGCCGCAGGCTGCCCCTTTCCGAAAGGAATAAAAGATGGCTACCGCCGATTGCTCCGGCACTGGCTACTCGCCCCTGCTGCAGAGCACGGGTTTATTTGCGTGTACTAAAACTTTTTGCGTGGCCGTATAACGTTTTCGAGAACTTTCGGCACGTTTACGACCTCCTTCTGCCAACTCTTCTTTGCTGAGGATCCGCTTTAGCATCATTTTTAAGCTTCCGTTGCATGCTGCTGCGATTGTCGATGAGCCACCGCAAGCTAAGTAAGAGAAAGCGGACCAATCGCAGACGCCGGCACCACCCTTTTCACCCGGTTATTGATATTCAGTGCAGTGGCTCGGCCCCATCGAATCCCTCTCCACTTGAGCGTTCTTCTCGCCTCTTGTGAGCCAATTAGGTAACACACGCCGCACAGTGCAGGCAATGTTATTCGTTTTTCAAACAAACAAAAGTGACCTCCTATGAACGAGGGGAGCATTTAATTGGTTTGTTTAGACAACCCTGCGGGTGACCGCTCGATGCTTGCGTCGGCGGTTACCCAAACGTGACGTCAGGAGATTGGAATAAAGACATATTGGAATAGTTTTACGTTATATGGCCCCTAGTACGAAAACTGGATCTAGGGGAGGTATTCTGTAGGAGTCAACTTAGTGGACTGTCCATTTGGCTGCTGCGGATTGGCTGGGGCCGCTCGTATACTTCTCGCTCGTACAGCCGCATTCAATCAGCAGCGGCCGAAATGCACAGTCCACTGGGTGGACTCTTACGGAATAACTCTCCCCCCACACCCCCCTGATATGAAAGAAGCGAAAACGAGAAAAATTATTAGGTAGAACTCCAAAGGCAGTTGATGACGACAACATTCGATTTTACAGCGAAGCTGGCAGCCTCTAGTCGGACGGGATTTTTCGTGGCGTGCTCACCCAAGAAACGGCAACTGGAAAAGGGGTTTGTGTTTTAGTTTTCGCGCAATATAACTATGTTCTCTCGTATATTCCAATTACGATCGGGCGCTATCATGCTTGTAGGGTGTAAGTCGTACTTTACGAATATTCTGACTTTATTACGTTGAGAAATTCAATTACCTCAATAACGCACTTGCTCGAGGCGGAGGGCCTTAGAACAAACGACAGCTGAAAGGCATTGTGTTTGCGTTTCCGCGTGACAAAATTATGTTTTTTCATATATTCGAATTACAATCCGATGCTATCATGTCTGCAGGTCGTGTCTAAGTCGTACTTTACGAATTTTCTGACGCATTTTACGCTGAAAAATTCCATTAGTTCAATAACACACTTGCGCTAGCGCAGGGCCTACGGATGTATGCTGTGCTAACGTTAAGCGGCCGTGGCCACTCAGACTGACCTCAAACGGCTGCTGGAAAAGGCCTTTGTCTTTCAGTTCGCGCATAACAGATTTATGTTTTCTCGTATATTCGAATAACAATCCGAAGCTACCATGTCTGCAGCTTGCGTGTAAGTTGTAATTTACAAATTTTCTGACACAATATACCTTTAAACATTCTTTAGTTCAATAAGACACTTGCGCTTGTCGGACCGCCTAGAACAATTAGGACGTACGCTGCGCTTTTGCACACGTGCGTGCGTGGCGTACGTCGCTTGTGGTGGTGGTGCTTGTGTAACGTCGTCTATCGTCCGTACCAGCTTCACGGTACATCCACTTTGACCGCTTTGATAGAGTAAAATGGAGGCGGATTTCTTATTTTGTATTTGCTTGTGGCACGTTCGATTGGTCTGCAATTCCGTGAGCCGTTACTCGTGGCCCTGCTAAGAGGCAGTGGACTGCTACTGCAACCTACAGCTACCATTTCTACCCTTCGGCTGCTATAGTGTCTCTGCAACGACACTTGCGGGAAAAGCCGGCTTCGCACCAGAGCTTGCATTAACTTATAAAACCCTTTTTGCTTTGAATACGTTCTTCTCTGTATGGCACATCTGTTATGAAACTGAGCTTTCTTTATGAATAATGGAACCTCACGCAAACGTAGTGGGGCGTGGACTAAGTTTACATTAAAACGCGTTGCCTTAGCGAGACGAATGGCGGCGGATTCAGTGGCTCGTTACGTGTGTTGCTCCTATAGGGAGTATGTCGCCGCCCTGGGGAGAGGAGGGGGTTGGGCGCTGTTTATTATTGTTTGCTTTCTTTTTGCAATTCTGGCACTCGCTGCTTCGCATTGCGACTACCCAGCCTGTCACTGGCACGTGGAACATTTCGGAGAGCTCTGCAGCGTGACTGTATTCAAAGAACTGACATATCCAGATGGTCAGACCTTGGTGTGCACTATTTAGTTCCCCAAGATTGTTTCCTGGAAGTGTGTTTTTGGCAGTTGCTCCGATGCCAGTGGCGGGGTGGACAAGCTCCGCTAGAGCGAGCACCTCCTGTCCTTTATTATCTTCATTTTTTTTTCTTTTGGCCGTTGTTGGCTCTGTTGGAGTCACCCTGCGAAAACGAGATCTCTTTGTACTCTTTACCATTCCCTTTATTTTATGTGCGTGCGCGCGGGTTATGAGTGAGTGGGCGGATTTAGACGTTTGAACCAAGGCTATAGGTGCTACCCACGTTTTCAAGCAGCCTTAAGTGTATAAGAAAGCAAAGTATCAAATGTGCATCCCTCTGTGTATTGCCTTAGCTTACGTCATTATTTATTCCAGAACTTCCTTTTTACATTTCGTTCGTTTACAATTTTTTCTGTCTTCGCTGGGTATACTGCTTACCATCCTCGATGCTTGGCTAAATGAACAAGGAAGCGGTGTGTGCCGCGTTTTCTTTTGACAATGAGAAGTTGAAGCTTTATCATTTACCTCTCGAAGCCGTTCAAACGAAAAAAAAAGAAGGAAACAGTGAGTTTCTTCCTTTCAGATTTTCCTAAAACTTTGCCAAATAAATTTACCCTTAGTGCTGGGAGTACGAAAGAAGAAGTCATCCACTATAGCGAGCGAATAGCGAGGCTCGAGACAGGACATAACTTCGAGTATCGCGCGTGACGCAACAAGGAAATATAAAACCCATCCTCCAAGACACGCATGGACACCACGCGCGCGCACACACACACAAACACACTTAAACAAGCACATATGCACACGCACATGAAAAACGCGGGGCAATATCTTCGAGATATGCACTTCAATATACACGCGGCAATCTAAGACGTAAATAATTGCTCCCCCTCGCGCTCCTCTTCATTGTGAACAATGGACCCGTAGCGGCCCCGAGACGCGAATATATGTTTGTTTTCTTTCAACCTTAGGCGAGCGCTTGTTTTATTTTGATCACACACGAAGAAACTTACTCGCGACTGCCTTGTATCCGTCATGCCTTTTTTCTACATGTGTTAATAATGCCGCACCTCTCGCGGAGAACTTCGCGCCTTGCCGACATCACAACTCCGGGCACTCCAGATTCGGCATGTCATCGCATTTTTCCCGTGCGGCCAGAACAAAGGGCACAGAAGTGCCGGCTGGGAACTCACGGTGCGAACGGGAAGTTCTCGACGTTGACGGATTGCCGCAACGCTCTTCCGGCTCCGCCCTCACTTGCACCTGTCGCACCCTTTTGTCCTCGGCTGGACCAACGCAATGCCTGCTTGCTTGCTTTCTGTTGGCGCGGGAAAAGGCAGCCGTTCGCGCCCCGTTCCCGCTATACACGTGCATGACCGAGTACCGCCGAATGTTCGCAGAAAAGAATTGGCTGCCACTGGCGGTAATGGCCTCGGCGCCCTTGTCGAGCAGTCCGCCTAATTTTCTCGCCGTTTGCTCTGTCGTTGCGCCCACCCTCCTCCGTTTGGCTGCACTGTTTCTTTCCTATGTTTTCTTTTCCGTTGCTCTTTTTGTCAGCCACAGCCACCTTTTCTCGTTCTAGCTGGAAGCAGCTTGTCGAGAGGTCCTTTTACATGCTCTCGGCCCCCGAAGTGGCACTGGGACAAGAGCGGCAACTGCGCATGCGTGACGCCCGAGCGACCACCAGTCAGCGGTAAATCTGAACGTGGTCTTGAACTTATCGCCTCTCAAGAAACCCAAAGGGGCATCCGCGCACGCTATCATTTCACAAGCCGCGTATATGTGATAAGGACAATGACGTATCGCAATTTCTAGTCTATCACATAATGGTGTACTCAAATGACATTTACGCGTTGTAATTTTTTCTTGCGTTGGATGAAGGTGTAAAGCCTTAAAAATACTGGCGAACGGCGGCTAGCGACTGACTGCCCTAAAGCAAAAATGCTACAATGGTTGTTGCTCCTTACCAGGGTCCGCTTTCGTAAGAATGCTCTCACGCTAAAACTCTTCGTAAGAGTGGATGCCATCCCCCTGTGATTATCAACGCCGGCCTGCCAACGGCAAATACTACTTATGATCAAAAAGCTTTGTGAATTTTACTCCATTTTCGGTTTTGGTACCCAAGAGTCGAAGGCATCGTCACGTCGTGAAAGCCTTGGAAAAATCATGCGTGGTATTCAACTACATTTCAACAAAGAGTAAATTGAAGACGCCAAAAGTAAATGGAAATAGAATGAAATTTCTACAATTACTTTTGTGAGGGATACAGTTCAGAGTTATAGCTGAGCGGGTTTACCGGCCAGTGGGCGAGCGGAGATGATGCCACTGGGCATGCGCGGTACGCTGGGGCGGCCAGCGTGTTTACGGAGCGGGCCGCTCGCTGGCTTGTCACCTTTCCCCAGCGGAGCGCGCGCAGCGGTCCGGCGTTCTTGCGAAAGAAGCATGGCAACCACCCGCGCGAACAGCCCCGGCATGTCTTCAAACGCGGTGCTGGTTCGCCCGCAGGCAAAAACGCCTTGGAGGTGCTTCACCACTGAAGAGGACCTCGGTATACTGCGGTAGGTTTCTGCAATGAGGCCGTTTGGAGACGAAGTGGATGACCGCGATCGAGAACCTGAAGCGAACGCTTGACCGCGAGCTGACGCTTCGTAGCAGTAACTCCAACCTTGTTCGACAGGCGACGCAGCAGAACGCTCCGCTCAAAAAACCCCTTGATAAATTGAACGTAGCGACACTTTCTTCCCCGCGGCGCTTTCCTCCCCAACTCTCCTCGCGCGCAAGCTGCGCGCTCTGCGCACGGCACGCTCTTTCTCCTTGGCTTCCGCGACGGGCCGCAGTATTTGATGGAGGCGCATGATTTTGGACCAATTGCGCGCCCCAGTGCTGTAGAAAATTTTGAAAAAATGGTTATAACAGCATCGAGAATGCTGAAAGTAACGTTTATGAGGAGGTTGCTTTCTTCTTAAAGCTATATGAATGGGGCATACTGCTGTAAGAGAAGCCTTGAGGCGATTTCTAGGAGGAGGAGGAATAAACATTTAATGTATAACCAGCACTCTATGATGGCCGGGCCTAAGCTTCCCATGAAGGGACGTCGAGGGCTTGCCTCGCCGCCGCCTCACTGGCGTGCTGGGTCGCCCAGGTTTGGTCGTCGAGGGCTGAGCTCCGCACAGCCTCATGCAACCTCGACGAGAGAGTCGTGGTGTTAGCCTGTGTGTACTGTGCTGGGCACTCCCACAGCATATGCGGAAGCGTAACCGGGTGAATGCCACAGCACCGGCAGTTGGGGGTAGTGTAGACGTCTGGAAATATAAGGTGGAGGTGGGCGGATGAAGGGTACGTCTGTTTGTAGCAGACGCAGGGTGGTAGCCTGCGCCCGGCTGAACTTGGGGTGAGGCGGGGGGAAGGTTCGCCGAATGAGGTAAAATGCCTTAACGAGATTGTTATAAGTTTTCAGATTGTCCCTGGTGTCCAACTCATCTCCAGTAACTCCAGCGCAGTTGACTAGGCCTCGCGCAATGGACTGGGTGACCTCGTTGAGATTGGGGAGGTGTGGGTGGACAGGGCCCGCATGTGCCGGGATCCAGGTGAGGGAGATTATGCTGTCTTTAGAGTGTGGTGCCTGGCAGAGGATGCGAAGAGCTTGGGGAGAAATACGGCCTTTGCTGAAGTTAGTGACGGCTGAGCGAGAGTCACACACGATGGTGTGACAGGTGGGATCTAGAGTGGCCATGGCGATGGCCACTTCTTCAGCCGTCTCGGCAGTGGGGGTAGTGACGCTGGAGGCGTGGTGTAGGACTACATCGCGTGTGACGACGACCACAAATCGTGTGCCATGGGAATATTGGGCTGCATCAACAAATGTGACGCCAGGTACGTGAGCAAGGGCTTTTATGATAGTTCCGGCCCGAACTTGGCACCGGGCCCTGTTATATTCAGGGTGCATGTTTCTAGGGATAGGGTCTATGTAGATCCAGCTACGGATGTCGGTCGGTATCGGTTGTTTGGGGCCCTGTTGCTGATGGTAGGTGAAGCCAAGCGTGGACAGAATAAAGCGCCCCGTTTCAGTAAGGGTGAGCCGTTCAAGCTGAGAGCGTTGTTGGGCTTCAATGAGTTCGGAAAGGTGATTGTGAACTCCCAGTTGGTCGAAGAGTTCAGTGCTGGTGCAATGTGGGAGACCAAGTGCTTGCTTGTAGATCCCTCGTATGAGGGTGTCGAGCTTGTTTTGCTCAGCCCGGTACCAGTTGAGGTACGCAGCAACGTAGGTAATGTTACATATGACAAAGGATTGGACGCGGCGGAGAAGGCTTTCTTCTTTGAGTTCCCCTCGTCGGTTAGAGATACGTTTAAGAAGTCGTAGGGTGTTTTGAGATTGGGCACAGATCTTGTTGAGAGCCAAGGTGTTGGAGCCGTTGGTTCAAGCAGATGTTTGAAGAGTTTCCACGAGTAGGGGCGATGAAGTAGTCCATCCACCGTGTTACACAGCTCAGTCCATTGTTGCCGGCTGAGAGTTTGACAATGCTCCTCAATGGCTGTGTTGAGTTTGGAGATCTTACTTCTGAGGCGACGGTTTAGGCGCTCCCCCTCCATCGAGCTAGGATAGAGGCCTTAGCCTCCAGAAGATGGGCGAGGCGGCTATCCATGCGTTCAACTGAGGTATCTGTAGTTACCACCCGAGTGGCCGTTTGAACATTAGTGCGTAGCGTTTGCATCCAGGTGTTAATGTCGGCAATGCCTTCTGCTGAGGTAGAACCTATGCGTATCTTATGAAAAACATCCCAGCCGGTAATGGAGAATTCTTTAGTGGGGGTAGGGGCGGCAGCGAGTTGGGGTAAAGAGAGAGCAAGGATATAATGATCGCTGCCCAGGTCTTGCTGGGTATTGGTCCAGTGTGCATTGTTGATATGTTTGATGAAGGTGAGGTTCCCGGGTAGTGGAGGTCCCGAGGCATGTGGGGAAGGAGGGATCCGTGATGAGCGTAAGGCCTAAGTCGTGGTAATCTTGCCAGAGGTTGCGAGCTGCAGCTTCCGTGCAAAAGTAGCCCCAGCCTATATGGGCGAGGTTGAAATCGCCGCCGATGAGTAGGGGGAGCGTTCCAGCTACGCGAAGAGCTTTGTTAAAGAGGGTGAGGAAGCGACACCTTGCTTTGTCACCCAGCAGCAGCATAGGTCTGACACCTATGCTGCTGACAAAGAGGGTGGGTGGTATGGAAGGTTTGATAACCGGGGAGCGTGGTGGGGGCGGTATTGGTTTCTTGAAGTAGGATAGCATCCGGGCGGCGGTTATGTTGGCGTAGGTATTGATTGAGTACCGGTTGCTTCTGGTGAAAGCCTCGGCAGTTCCACTGCCAAATGAGGGCGTCTTGATTAGTGTGAGCCATGATGGGAGATGGTGGATGTCGCCATCGGCGTCCCGGAAGGGTCGCAGATGGGGGCGGCATGGCTAGGAGGCGTGAGAATATTAGTTTCCAGGTTAGTCACTCGTTGGACAATACCAATGAAGGCTTGCTGGATGGAGTCCAGTGCATGTTGGATAGTTGTTTGAAGTGAGATGAGCATGTCTTTGACTTCAGAGCGGACCTGGCCCGTGGCTCCATCTTGCAGGGCTCTCTTCTTGGGGGCGGGAGTCGAGGGGGCCTCCTGACTAGGCGCAGGGACGTTCTGTGCGATAGGTGTAGGGGCTGGTGTTTGGGATTGTTTGAGGTCTCTAACCTCTTGCGTGAGTTTAGTTAGGAGATCGCGTAGGATGGCGTTCTCTCGCTTAAGCTGAGCTATTTCTGGGTTATCTGGTGAAAGAGGAGGGGAGGTGACTTGTGTGTTGGCGATTTTACGACCCTCTCGCGAGGTGCCCCTGAGCGCCTCTGCGAAGCTCACCTTGTTGTTGGTAGATGTGATGCGTGAAGCCGATGCAGACCGGGATCTTGAGCATTGTTACCTGGATCGAGATGGAGTTCTGGAGCGGGAACGGCTCCCCCTTGACGGTGTGCGGGAGCGTGGCCTGGTTCTGGTGTTGAGGGTGGACATGCTTTACTTTGTGCGTGTGATCTAGTATTGCTGTGGCACACCCATCTGCATTTGTTTTTTTTCTCTTGCCTGTGCGCGTATGTGCCCCGTAGGTATTATATTCAGCGCGCCTTCGCATAAGAATTAGTCGCGAGTGCATCGTCCGTCCATGTGCTTGTCTTATTGATGTGAAAGTAACTATTGCGCTGTGGTCTCTAAACTGAATAGGACAATTGCGTAATTTCAGTGCGCGAAAGCGTGCGCGATCACGCGAACACCCCCTGCACATTGCCTGTATCCGTGTGAAAACCAAATAGTAAATGTCACCCACTCATGCATGCGAGGCAGCCCAATTCAAAGCAAATCCAAGAACTGAAAAATAATGCAGAAACTCCACTAGAGTTGTTTAGGCATGCGTAAGCATACGCCCAAATTTCAAGTTGCCCCCTCCCCCCTCCCCCCCCCCTAAATTTAAGTTGGCCCACTGCCAAATTTTAAGTTGTCCTACACCCAAATTTAAGTTGGGCCACATCCAAATTTCAAGTTGGCTCACCCCCAGATTTCAACTTGGCTTATCCCCAAGTTGGCCCAACCCCAAATTTTACTTGGCCGACATTCAAATTTCACGTCGACTCAACCCCTGATTTCAAGTTGGCCCACCCCTACTATAAGCTTCCCCATGCATTTTCTAAAAAGTCCTATGTATTATATGGGTATTCTCTCTTTATTGATTTTCTGGAGGTTAAAATTGTTTCTTATCGCTTATAATGAGACCAGTCATCTGCATTTACACTATTACAATGAATCAATGTTTTAGGTTTGCAAATTACGCAGTTTTGTGCATATAAAAGGCATTACACTTTCCGCGTGACTGGGCTGGCGTACTCGCCAAAGAATGCTTACGCATTAAAACTCAATTAATTATTATATTATAGGGTTTCACGGGCCAAAACCACCACCTGATTATGAGACACGCCGTAGTGGGGGCATCCGGAAATTTTGACCACCTGGGGTTCTTTAAGGTACACCTAAATGTAAGTACACAGGTGTTTTCGCATTTCGCCCCCATTTCGCATCAGCCCAAACACGGAAGAGAAAAGCGGGAAGAAAGATGTGCAGATCCAACGCGCATGTTGAAATATACGTGTAGCAAAGCTCTCGGGAAGCGGTTGATGCACTTATCTGCACCATGTAACCCTTATAGTTGAGATCATTGGATTAATAATAGGATATAAATTTTGCCACTTAATTCCTGTGTCTAGCGCAAAGGAAACTGACGCGCGCATATGCTCTCGCGTACACGTGCTGCACAATGTCTGAAATCTTGCATGTGCTTCTGTATGCTTGTATATCTTAATTTCTTCTTATTTATTTTAAACGAACCGGCCCTTTCTTGGCCAATCTACCACCGCGGGCATGTGCCACAGTATGAAAATCATAATCATCATCAACACACGGCGATCATATAAAAATGTCTAGTTGGCGTTGGCACAATGTTAATTCCAACTTCTTGGCCAATCCTCGTTGGGGGCACGTGTCATTTTACCACACGCTTCTTGGCCAAAACCCCGTTGTGGATATATGTCATTGTGCGGATATCGCGACCATAGTAATTAACACGCTGACACGCATCTTGTCGATCCCCCGCTGTTGGGATGCTCCATAGTATGGAAATCACAATCATCGTCAACATGTGACTATCCTGCCAAAGAGTTGGTGTTGGCGCGATAAGTACCACCCACTTCGTGTCCAACAACCCTTGTGGGCATGTTCCCTTGTATGGAAATCATTGTCACCATAATCAACATGTGGACGTATGTCTTGGCTGATTCTCTGTTAGGGGTTTACACGAACTTTCTGCAATAGCTGTTTTTAAAAACCGCCTGTATTTCATATTTTTGTCGCTGCTTTTGCTTTGGACTTTTCGTTCTCTTTTGGAACGCCATGGACGCAGGTGGGAAGCCAGGCGTCGGGAAGGATATTTTTGTCCGTATATTTGAGGGCAATGCGGGAGTCGATCTGCTTTACTGACGTCCTGGTGATAATGCTATCTTCCACGTCCGTGAACAATGGAAGACATCCAGTCGAAATCCGGATCCTTTTATCTCTGTGAGATTTTATCTATCCACCCATGTCACCACAGGGGTTCTCTAGTGTTTTCTAGGTTTTCTAGTGTCTTTTACATAATTAAGCTGAGTGGAATACCGCGCATACAAGGCACATCAGACTGCACAGACTAAACCCTTCGCTTCAACTCGGACCTCCAGCCGGACTGCACCGACGCCAAGCGTCTTTTCTGTGTAGGTTGTCGTTAGGAGTTGCCCTCACGAAAGCTTATTCAGCCCTAATTGGAATGGCTGGAAATCCTGCATATGATGATGTCTGCGGCTACGAGGAGAACACTGATCAGCTGTTGTGCCGCTGTCCTCAGTTTGGAGCACAAAGGCAATCAATGTCCAACGCATTCAGGCAACTAGATGATCGTCATCTGAGTGAACAGACAATACCGGGACACCGTCCCTACCTATCATCGGCTAAGAAGGCAGTGAAGGCACTTCTGTGCTTTCTGAAAACGTCTGCCTTGTGCCACCTCCTTTGACTGTGTGGTACTGTTCGTGCTCGTCTCTTTGCCCCCACCTCTCTCTCGCTCGCTTCTTTCAATTCCCCTTCTCCCTTCCCCAGCGCAGGGTAGCCAATGTGACTCTTGACTTATTCCCTGCCTTCCTTTTATCTCTTTCTCTTGGCATAATGAAAAAATGTTTGAGGGCACGTTTCTGAGGCTGCAGTCAGCCTTATGCTAAGGGAGTACGCTGATTGGTTTTTGAAGTAAACTCATTTGAGAGACTGTCGCGCTTTTCCGTAGCTGATAAAATGCGCGCTTGCTCGCCGATTGGTCTTGCCGGCGCTTGCGTCATTCTGTCCTACCAGAACCAGCTGAGATGTCGCTGGCTGAGAAACTTGCCGAAGGAGAAACTTTCAGGCGTCGCCGATGAAAAATCTTCGCGCAAGAAGAAAATAGGAATTCCCCCTTTTTGTGGGGCGGGCTGGCTTACGCTGGTCGCGTAGTTCCTGGAGGCAACCGGTCTATCGTGCTCGCTCTAGGGACCTACGCTGCCTACGGGACGTTGCTGCCAAGGGTCAACCCTTCTATTTTCTCCTTGCCTCTCTCGTTTTCCTCCCCCTTATGGGCGCTGAGCCGTGCTCACTGTAGGGAAGCAGAAATAGCGCCTCTTTCCGCTGCGTAGCTTCATGAGGGGTAGCGAGAAGGCGTCGATCGTTTTCAGCGGCCTCTCCGATTGGTGCGAGGGCATGGGATAGTTCGTCGCCGGGTAACAAGGGCGATGGCGTTCCTTGTCAGTCTTCGCCTTGTATCAGATATAAGGATAAGCATTGTGTAGTTTCGTGGTAGGGAAAAAAAGAAAAAGAACACAAGCAGTTTTTGCGTTTTGATAACTTCTAGCGTGCAATCAAAAATAGCTTCTAGATAAAAAATGTTTCTTTTAATTGATCTGTCAGGAATATTTGCCTGTACGCCTCGAAAACTATTGTACGCCACTGCACGATCAGCAAAACATCATTAAATGTTAAGCCTACCATTTTCATAGCATTGCTTGCTTTGCCGGTGTTTTTCAGTTATCCACAAAGTTGCACGAATAATTCGACGGCTTCAGAAAGCTATCCGTTTACCTTGACAGTCACCTTGAACAAGTCCTAGATAATTTTTTTCACCCTGACAACGGACGTACTCCTTTGAGAAACAGAATTCTTGAGCAGCAACTTAACTCAAGAGGATTTGCGAGAAATCCCTTCGTTCTTAGAGTGCAGGATATCAAAACATTATTGGTTTCGTTAAAAGCTACATACAGAATAATTGAGATGATTCCTGTGTACTACACTGTAGACCACTGACAACGCAATATCATCTTCGCTCCAACGGCTTGCTTTATAGATCACTCTCATAATTTTTCTAGCTCCTTGCATGCCATCCATGTCTACCTCTGTGCGTGAGCTCGACTTAGGAGTCACAATACATTGACGGCTTGCACGGAAAAGACGGCAGCGGTGTAGTTACAGTTCAGGTATGACTGTTCTACACAAATCGCATTCAGTATTTCTGTTACGGATTTCATGCATTTCAATTTTTTGTGTATGTATCCACTTTGTGTACCATGCTTGCCCTGTGTGCTTGAGTGTTTTGTGCGTTGGGAACGGGTCGGGGAAAGGGACTGACACTTAGTCAGGCATTCGTGCCTTTTTGTCAGCCTCTTTGACAGGGATTCTATGTATTTTTATGCCAAAATAAACATGAAGTAATTAAATGATAAATAAACGAACAATTAATTAATTAATTAATTAATTAATGTTGATGTCTGGTGGGTGTCTCGTTGAGCCAGCCTTTTAGACAAGCCGTAAAACAACGGTCGTCTCTATTTTATCACTTTCTGATAATGGTTTGATTTATTATTTATAGAAGTTTAGGGCGTTGTCAACGTACTTATTAGTTATCTTTTTTTTTTTCCTGTACAGAGACATCGTGAAGTGTGCAATAAAAACAAGCGTTAGCTACCCTTGTCGGAAGACGTGTTGCCTGTGCTGAGGTTTGGAGCCTGCGCGTGAATGATTACTGGATACACCCTGAGTTTGAAATTTCGAACAAGAATCGCTAATTAGCATTACTAAATTGCTAGTAAAACGTAACCAGGAGAAAGAGAGCCCTGGGAATAACAGGGCTCACATATAGGGAGGCCGCGCGTTCAAGTCAAGTGCAAGTGCGTTAGGAAGGTCTCTGGAGTCGTTTGAGTCTCACGCCAGAAACTTCCGCGATCCCCACGGGGTGGCGGCTGTCCGTGCCCATTACAGTTCCTTCTCGTTTCTGCTCGAAAGTTTCTGCCGGCCGGAGATAAAACTTTTCCTAGTGCTCTCCGCGGTTGGATGCACGCCGATCCCATTCCTTCTTTTTTTTTTTTTTTATTCTGCCGACTTCTCGTAAACGGTGCCTTCACAACGGTTAGAGCCAAATAACAGGCCTGAGCGGGCAGACGACGCGCTGCAGATCACTGGTCCGGACAGGCGTCTTTGAGAGCAGTGCACAACAGGCGTCATTAGATGCGATGGATCTATAGCGAAGCAAGCGAAGCGTTTTGTCGTGCCTCCTGCTAAGAGAACCCTAACATGCGCTTTACTCAATTTAATCCGCGGATTAGAGGCGCAGGCGCGACTACACGATGGATCAAAAGGCAGCCCTCTGATGTTTTGTGACGGCGGTTGGCGTTATTGCCATTGAGTACAACTCAAATTTTTTTTTTCGAAGTCCCTGCAAAGCGTTTCTTGAAATTCCCTGAAGATAAAGAGGACTGGCAGAGTGGTCTGTAAAGCTAGGGAGATTAAATTTTTTCGCCTCCAAAACACAATATCAAAAAATAAAAAAAAAAAAATCTGCCAAGAGTGTCTCGTACGATGTGATAAAGAACTTCCGTGACCGGGACGCAGTAAAACAGATCGTCTGCTTTACTTGGTTGGGCAGTTGGCTCTGTCGACCAATTTCTCTTGTGCAGCAACAAATTACTCGCACCGCATTTCTCACTTTTGGAGAGGGCTCTGCTACCCTTATTCTTTAACGTGTGTCTAGTACCTTCTGCGGTGCGCGTTTGCGTTGCGTTGGTTTTGCTTAGGTGTGAATGTACTTGACTGTTTGACGCCGGTGATCCTTCTATCCTCAACAACCAATTTGCAAGTGGGAAAGATCCAGAGAGAAAATCATTTTCCTTGCTCAATTTCTTCCACTTTCGGCATTTTTCTTTTTTAATTACGGGGTTTCGCGCAAATTATCTGAGTCTGAATTATTATTATCTGAATTATCCGAGAGATAAAACCGGCGGTGTAAGCCAAACAAGTAGGCATTTCAGAAAATTCGTTCAGTACCGAGGGGACGGAATAATAGAGCGTATTCGATGTGTACAAGTAGTATTACGCGTGCTGTACCTTTCATGTCCGTTTACTTCGAAGGAAGGAATCGATGGCGTAAAACGAAATGCAAACTTATTCAACACTTACCAGCACTCACCACAGGACGTAAATGGAAACATAAAGTTTAACAAACGCTCGTTGAAAGATGTTTGTCTCCAGTAATAAAGATTTTACCACTAAGAAGTTAGGAAAAAGCTGCATACATGAGCGATGTTAGCGAACAGCAGCGGCTTACATTTCCAAGCTAAAAGTGACTACTTGCGTTATACAAATTTTCATTAAAAAATTTGACCACTCACGTCCATTCCGCCTCGTGACAGATATGTAATTTGCAGAACGCCCTTTTTCGCCATAACTTGGAATTCTCGCCATGTAATTTTCCGATGAACACCGAATCGATGGTGAGAACCGAGCTGTCTCGTTGGATGAGTCACGTCAGCATTATTCGAAAGCGGACGCTCGCCATCTTAGTAATTCAGAGCGTGAACGTCAAAACATAGAATGATTCCAGGCAAAAGACAAGGGAAGCAATGCACTTTGTTATCCCAGCGAGAACGGCTTCGTCAGTTTCTGGTTCGTTACGTTTCTCTTTGATCTTTGCTCGGCTTCTGCGTCGATCACTCTGCGTTTCCCCGAAACTCGCAAAGGCTTATCTAAGCACCACTGGCGAAAGACAGCGCCGCTGTTACGCCTTAGGTAATGAGGCGTGTCTTTGCGTTACTATGACGACAGGGCCATGGAATAACGAAAGGAAAGCGGGCACCGGGCAGCTAGCCGACGCAAGCTGCGGTAAAAGTCTCTTACGGCCTCCGTGCACGCACGTTATAATAGCAAAGCGAGTTCCGGTAGAGTTCCTTTGATCGGGCTACCGCTTGTCTCCTAATCAACTTCAATTCACAGAGTTTCGTACCATCTCAAGTGAAGTTTCTTCCCTCTTACCTGTGTGTGGGAATAATAATAATAATAATAATAATAATAATAATAATAATAATAATAATAATAATAATAATAATAATAATAATAATAATAATAGTAATAATAATAATAATAATAATAATAATAATAATAATAATAATAATAATAATAATAATAATAATAATAATAATAATAATAATTTTTATTATGATCAATGGATGAATGGATCAATCAATCAATCATTTATTTAACATGCCACGGAACAACCCGAAGGTCGTAGCGGTGGCGCGCTGCATTAAAAAACAAATACCATACCAAAAAGCGAAACAAAAGTTACAGTATAATGTAAGTAAAAAAAGACAATGAATAAAAATAACAGTTATGAAAAGAATAAAAAACGCAAGGTAAATACACAGACAAGAAAAGGAGGAGAAAAGCAGTTCAACAATGTGTGAGAATATGAAACCACAACACAAAGCGTGGAAAAGAATAGCGACAGTGGAGGTTTAGCGGTAAATGCGAAAGAAATGCGTTATCATCACGTCGCACCTTTTTGCGGTCCCGAATCTATGATTTAAGCCGCGTCCATTACAGTGCACAGTATTGTTCAGGAGCCCACTCGGCAGACGTCCTGGCTCTCCGAGGAGCGCAGTGCAACTGACAAAGGTGTTTGCATCTCTCTCTCTCTCTCCATATCACTTGCGACAGAAAAAATGCCAGTGCCACGCATCTTTACAGGTCTAAGGTAATGTTGTTTGCCGTCGCTTGGAGCAAGCCAGACTACTTTTTGTTTTTTGCCTAATTAGATAACTATTTCTTATGAAATAATTAACTTTTGTGATATTATAATTAGACTAAAATTATCGATCAGAAAATCATAGGTCATCATGAAAAATTCCCTATCTGTCCTTCTGTTGCTCTGTACCGGCTCCAGAAATGTTTTTGTCAAGCCTGAAAAAAAGACCGCGAAAGCACGCTAAAATTGCTTTTAAGGGATTTCTTTGACGGCTGGAAAAGACACTTATGTCGCACGTATTGAGCATCACAAATATCTGTGAGCAACATGGAAAGGTTCATGTTCTGCCCGATTTTGCGCGCAATACGAAACTTCATAGCTGAGGATTTCCGGGCAGGTGAGGATACCGCGAAGGGGTTCGAAGAGAAACAGAAGGTTAGCACGATTACGTCGACAGCGAAGTAAGGGCAATGACAATATTCCAACACTGCGAGAACAAGGTCAAGTGTCCATGCTAGCAAAACGGTGATGGTATATGTTTAAAAAAATTTTCGGGATCCGATTTCAAACTTCATTGTTAGATCTAGAAATCCTATTCCAGATGGCCGATACGTATTCGAGTTGAGGAAGACAGCTTTTTGTGTACCACTTGTGGATATGTGTTGGGAAATTGAATTTTCTTGATAGCACATAAATGAATGAATGAATGAATGAATGAATGAATGAATGAATGAATGAATGAATAAATAAATAAATAAATAAATAAATAAATAAATAAATAAATAAATAAATAAATAAATAAATGTTTTGTAGTGCCCAGGAACAGCTACGGAACTTTCGCACTGGTACACTTAAAATATAATATGCGAGACAAAGTGTACAGAGAAAAGAAGTGTGGCAGGCGAAATTTTGCTAGATAGAGAAGCAAATAGGTAAACAGAAAATGAGGAGGCGGGGTAAAAGGGAGTTAATCATACAACAGAAATATCAACACATATACAGAACAGAGGGAATCAACTCTCGAAATATGTCAATGCAGGTAGAATACTTATTACACGTAAGAGAGTTAACTACAAGTAAATGTTATGCGATAAAAAAATAAAACAAGAAACAAAATTAAGAAGATACAAGCGGAATACATGGCTACATAATGACTAACAATAGAGCAATAACAGCAAATTGAGAGACGGAGGACACGTACGGAATGAGAGAGAAACTATGGGAAGTCCGGAGAGGAGCGCAGCTACACAAATATTCAAGAGAAAGTGCGCAGCTCGCAACAGAAAGAGGACAATACGTTTTCAAAGATATTAAGACGGAGAAAATGTCAGTTGTAAATATTTTGCACTCTGTGAGATGCGAGTGTCTGCTGAAAGAGGCCGGAACATGGAATGGCCTATGTTCCCTGGTAGTCTTCTGCGGAACCCGCAGTGAAACAGATGCTAGTAGATCCGAACATGTAATAAGTCCATGAATAATTTTGTATAAATAGAGGACATCAATACGACTACGTCTACAGCTAGGTGACAAAAGTGTAGGATGATTACTCAGATCTGAAATGTTGTTGGTGCTTGAGCTCAGAAAACCTATGTAAACCTGTTAATATGTACTCCTGAACTTTTTATGCACACGTTCAATAAAAATGTTAATTGAATGGCTCGTCCCATGCCACACCACTGAGGCATATACAAATTATGGGAGACCGATGGATGTAATGTGAAAGAAGGAAGTGGAGCAGGAAAATTTCTTGTAATTCTGCAGGCGGAACCGAGCGCGCGAAGACCTCGTGATGCTACGCCCTTATAGTGGGCGGAGAGGCTTAACGTAACATGAAAATGCACACGGAGGTCGCTTATTTCAACAACACTTGTCAACACTACATGATCAACACAATTAGGGAAGATGATATTATTGCTCTTACGGTAATATGTCTAAATTCTGGTTTTTGATGAATTTCCAGCAGGCCCATTTAACTGGCATCATTCAGACAATGACATTATCTTGGACTACAGAGCGTTGTGGTCCTCTATACTGTGCATCTTCTTAACTGTTTTGATGTCGACAGCTTAAAGAAGAAATGAAGACATTGATTGTTGATAAAATCTCACTGATGAACATTAACAAGAGAAACGGACCTAACGCGGAACCATGGGGCACACCAGTAGATACCGTAAAGACGAACGAAGATTGAGCATCGACGCCAACAAAGCAGGGTCTATCGAGGAATAGCCTGGGTTTTTGTCCAAACTACACTGCGGGGAATGATAGCAGAGTCTGGTTTCGCTGCTGTTCCACTTGGTCGTGTTCACAGTGTTACGTTTCTTGGATCTGGGAGCCTGGTCAGTTGCATTGTGAAACAGTCTATCGAGGTAAGCACCTGCCTCTGCAGTCCGCACATAGACATAGGCTCCGAATTTACACGGACTATGATTGGTGCTTCTCGTTCCGTTCTTTCCTGCTGCAGCTGTGTGCAAATATTGCTTGTTGCCTTCTGCTTCCACGATTTGGCGTGAACGAAGATAAGCATACGCGATTACATGGTCCGAAGTGTATAAGTTGATGGCCACGTGGGCGCAAAGGCCTGCAAAAGTGGCTGCAAAATGGTGATGCCCACAAAACAGACCATGTTCATATTTATAGAACGTAAGGCACAAAGTGTGAACTACATATTAGCGGCCCCAGCAAGAACAAAAAGAAAAGTGCAGGTTGCAAAGGGGGTAACGCTAAAAGGCCGGGTAATCCATCTCGCTGCGTTGGCTGCGGCAGCAGATGCTTGCGTCTCCTGGTTGCTTCGCAATGCAAGTTGCTCATCTTCAACGGCGACTGTCGGTGCAAACAGGTGGGGATACTTTGTCCAATCTGCTTGCGTTTCTGGTTGTCGCTAGTTCCTGACCACCATGTGCGACGAAGGCATGCACTATGCCTGCAGTCAGACGGCTGAATGTGCCGTAAGCGATCCTTGTGCGTGAATGCTCACTGTTGTGATGTGGATCTTGGCCTATGTACGAGTATATTGTCCGAACCTTACGTGGTGATCGAATGCTGAGCCTCATTTTGCTGCTGTTTTCCTTCGTCATGGTCACTGCGTTATGTTTTTTTGGATGTAGCGGCCCGGTCAGTTGCATTGGACAAGTCTCTCGAAGTAAGCACCTGCTCCTGCAGTCCGCACAGCGACATAGACTCCCAATTTACAGGCATTCTAATTGGTGCTCTCCGTTCGTCATTTCTTGCTGCAGCCCTGGGCAAATTATGCTTGCGGCCTTCATCGGCCGTGATGTGGCATGAACGTAGACCAGCATACGTACTTACATGAGCCGAAGTGAATGATGTTGATACCCACGTGGGTGCAAAGGCCTGAAAATGCGGCTGCAAAATGGTGATGCCCACAAAACCGACCATGTTCATATTTAGAGAGCGTGGGGCACAAAGCGTGAGCTACGTATTAGCGGACCCAGAAAGAACAAAAAGTGCAGGTTGGAAAGGGGTAACGCTAAGAGGCTGGGTAGTCCATCTCGCTGCATCAGCTGCGGCAGGAGATGCTTGTATCCCCTGATTGCTTCGCAATGCAAGTTGCTCATCTTCAACGGCGACTATCGGTGCAAACAAGTGGGAACACTCCGTCCGACCTGCTTGCGTTGCTGGTTGTCGCTTGTTACCAGACCGCCATGTACAACGACAAAAGTGAGTAGTTTACGAGCTCGCGTGAATGGTTTCAGCGTGTCTCGACATAACATTTTATTTCCGCACCTGTACAAGATAGTACAGTGAGTGAGTGAGTGAGTGAGTGAGTGAGTGAGTGAGTGAGTGAGTGAGTGAGTGAGTGAGTGAGTGAGTGAGTGAGTGAGTGAAGAAACTTTGTTGTGAACGCCTGCAGAACGGTTAGCCTTCCCCTGTTAGGGAGGCGTTACCATGACGCGGCCACGACGTCTTCGCGGCGTGTGGCGCCTCTACTTCGGCCGCGACCGCACTATTCCCTTTGGTCGACCGCGCCTGCCCCTCTTTTGGGGTGGCAGCCTCCCTCCGGTTTCGCTCGGTCGTTGCCTTTCGAGGGCCGTCGAGATCTGCTGGACGGCCTGGGTTTGGACATCTTGGTCATAGCACCTCGTTGCGGCCTCGAGCCGCGGTGGGATCGTTGTTATCGTTGCAGCTTCATGCGGATTCTTAGCACAGTCCTAAAGGATGTGAGCTGCACTGGCTCTTTCCTTTCGGCACACACAACACAGATCACTTTCATAAACACTTGGACACACGTGCCTCATCAGCACCGGGGTGAATAACGACCCCGTTTGAAGTTGTCGATATAAAACCGCCTCCTTACGGGTCAAGCCCGGATGAGGTGGCGGCATAGTCCTTCGCTCTAGTCGGTACCATTTCACAATTTCGTTGTAGGAAGTCATCTTGTCCTTGGTTTCCCACCACCACGACGGGTCAGCTGTAGTAGCAGCGGCACGGTTGGTTAGTCCTCGCGCCGCCGCCTTCGCCGTCTCGTTGTGGTTAGCGTTGCCGCGATCCGACACATCACTGCCCATGTGGGTCGGAAACAACTTTATCACCACACACCGACTTTCACTCGCGAGATCGACCACACGCAACACACGCGCGGCTTCACCACACACCCTTGCTCTGGCGTCATTTTTCACTGCCCTCCTGAATCACAGAGCACAGTCGTGCACTCGGGGTCGGCGATGGCCAGAGCAATGGCCACCTCCTCGGCTTGATGCGCCCCTCGAGTCCGCACACTCGCCGCTGTTCTCGTTGCACCGGTTGATGCCCCGAGGACTGCAGCGGCTAATGCCTTTCTGTCATGTGGATACTCTGCCACGTCCACAAACACGGCACCCCTGTCTTTGGCATGGAGATCGATGAGCGCCTTGGCCCTCGCCGCTCTTTGTGGAACTCAGGGTTCATATTTCTTGGTACCGGACATACCCGTAGCCGTCTACTAATTGCGTCCGGTACAGGCACTTCTGTATTTTCGGTTCCCCTTTCCTTTGGTCCCAGGCCTAGGTCACACAGCACTTGTCTGCCCGTTCTTGTTTCCGATAGCCGCGCGAGCTGAGCGGTCCTCTGCGCCTCGGCGATTTCCTCCAGGGTGTTATGCACTCCCAGGGCCAGGAACTTGCCGGTGCTTGTGCAGTCGAGAAGTCCGAGTGCAGCCTCGTACGCTTTGCGTACGAGCGCATTGAACTTCTTTCGTTCGCACTGCCTCCAGTTGTGGAAAGCAGCAACGTATGTAATGTGGCTTATAGCGAAGGTTTCCACTAGCCGGGTGAGGCTTTCTTCCTTCATGCCTGATGTTCTGTGCGACACCCTCTTAATGAGGCGGATGGCCGTGGCGACTTTGGCTGCCAGACGGTTGACCGTCTCGCCGTTGACTCGTTTGCGCTCAATCAGCATCCCCAGCACTCGGATCTTCTCGACAACCGGGATCATGTGACCACCGCTCGTCTTGATCTTTATTGTGTCTTGCTCTCTTGCAGGTTCGTTGCCTTTCGTCTTCCTAGCTGCCCTTTTCGGAGGAATCACCAACAGCTCAGACTTGCTTGGGGAGCAGACGAGCCCAGACCCGTCCAGCTGCTCCTCGATAGCGTCAACCGCCTCTTGCAATGTATTCTCGATGTGTCCGTCGCTTTCTCCTGGGACCCAGAGCGTTATGTCGTCGGCATAGATGGTGTGTCGGACCCACGCGACTCGTGAGAGGCGCTCGGCCACCCCTATCATTTCAAGGTTGAAAAGTAATGGCGAGATGACTGAGCCCTGGGGGGTCCCAACACTGCCGAGTTTTTTCTTTTGGAGCCGCAGGTCACCGGCGATGATTTCGGTAGTCCGCTCCGTCAAAAAATCCTTGATGTACGCATATGTTCTCTTGCCCACGTTTAGCCGAGACACCTGGGCCAGAATCGCAGAGTGTCTCACTTTGTCAAAAGTGCTCTGCAGGTCCAAACCCAAGATGGCTCGCTTGTCTTTCGTGTTGGTAGTGTCATCGAGGATTTCATTTTTCAGTTGTATCATGGCGTCCTGAGTTCCGAGCTTGTTTCGGAACTCGATGACGGTGTTTGGGTAGAGCCCCGAATCTTCCAGGTACCTCTGCCACCTGTTCATGAGTACATGCTCCATCGCTTTGCCCACACAGGACGTAAGCGAGATCGGCCGGAGGTTCTCAATGTTGGTTAGCTTGCCCGGCTTGGGAATCAAGATGGTCTTGGCTGCTTTCCACAGTGCTTTTTTTTTCTGCCAGTAAAGTCGCACGTCCTGTTCACTCACTTGTGGCTTGTTCGTATGGGCGTCAGTAGAGGCTTTTTGGTCTCCTGGCAATTAAAACGCATCAGCTACGCGGCAGCCAATGTACTGAGGCATGCCGCAAAGCCAGAAGAGCGAGCTCGCCGCGTACCAACGTACGCTAACAGTAAAAAGCGGTCATACTAGATATTGCACTACAAATGCATTTCCGGATGGATGGATGGATGGATGGATGGATGTTATGAGCGTCCCCTTTGGAACGGGGCGGTGGGCTGCGCCACCAAGCTCTTGCTATTATACTGCCTAATGTCCTACCTAGGTTAAAGAATGAAAAAAAAAAAAACACGATGAACTACCACGCCCAAATTTTCTGATCCCCTATTGCGAACTGTGCTTTTGTACGTCTCCGTCTTTTGTCGTTTCCCTACTTTTCTTCCACCAATCCTCCAATCGCCTCTTACTAATGCATATTACGGACATGTTTGTTTTACCACTGCTCCCGCTGAACCCAAGGGCTTCAAGGAGGCTAGTGGTGCCTAAAACAACCGCTGGGTAGACATCTTCACATTCTAATAGAACATGCTGCGTCGTTTCCCTAGCTTTACCGCAGCAACCACATGCTTCTTCCTTCTTATATCTCGCTTTATAGGTGCGTGTTCTACGGCATCTCGATCTCGCTTCGCAAGGTAATGAGCTTCCCCTTGAGTTATCATAAATGGTTTCTTTCCTGATTTAGTTTTTTCCTCTTAAGTAGTTACTCATGGCAGGTTTCTTTTACGTTGCCGCCACCCATGAGATTATTTCAGCCTCTCTGACTTTCCGCTTGACCTTCTTTGTTGCTGTGTTGCCCACCATACAGGCCGCATACTTGCTAGTAAACTTCCTAGTTCTTTTCCTCCACTGTGAATCAATGTTTTTCCTGTACAGATACCTGTACCTGTACAGATTCCTGTACAGATACCCCTTCTTGTTTGAGCAGCGCCATCTGTCGGGTACCCCGGTAAGTTCCATGGGATGGCACTTCTTATTTTCGTACTCTGGAAGGTACAATTTTCTTTCTCTAACGTTAATTCCTTATTCTATGACCTTTTTATAGAATGGAATGACCTGTATGACGAAGGAATAACTCTGTCCCTGTTGTTGTCTGAGCTGTGCCCTCCACTATCTTTACAATGAAGTAACCTGTATAATGCAGAATTTCGGACGCCCCATGACCTTCGTCATAAAGGTATTCGACTGTATTACACTTCCTTGACACGACTGGTACGTATACGTCGCGTCCCGCATAGCACTATCTAGAGAACTTAGGTGCGCTCGTGCTTGCATTCGGCCACTAGAATTAATGACGTTCTTCCTTGTGTCAGGATCGGGAGCATGTCAGCTTGTGCCATTCTCGCCTCGTGGCAGCTAATGCTTTGGGACACTGTGTTAAACTGCGCCCCCGCTTCAAGGATCGGCTCTCATTCCCCAGTCCATTCCCCGTAGCTCAACGCAACGAAGATGCTGCGAGACATTGCAGCCCCTTCTGGTTCGGCTCAGGTTGTACCGTTTCTTTGCGGAGTAAAAAATTCCCCGGTGATTATGATACTCCCTAATGCGAAATCTGTACGCGCTTTCATTTCGCGATAAATTGGCTGGCGCGGACAATCTGTCTCGTGCGGCCCATTGCGAACGGAGCGAAGTGTGGAGATCGCGATCTCCAGATCGCTAATCTGGAGATCGCGAGAGGCAGCGCGTGGGGGACGCGTGCGTGCGAATCACAGCAGCCGCCGCAGAGAGACATCCCAGACGACGCGGCTACTGTGGCGCCATCTCGTAGGCATCGTCGCCGCACTACGCTTTTCTTGTCACGCTTTCGCCATACCTTGCTCATCCTGTGTCTGCGACGCGATTCGCAGTACCTCCGCTCATGCAGCGCTTTGCTTCCATATCTGGTATCAGTGGATGCGCTCTCCGCATGCCATCGGTGAGCAGACGACGGCGCACTACTCTGGCGCTAACTTGTAGCGGTCGTCACCGCAGAGCCCGTCTTGCGCGGCACTACGCTTTTCTGCTCACGCTTTCGCCATACCCTCCTCCGCCGCTTTTCTTCTTGCGCTTCTTGTCCATAATTTCAGAGCTGCGCTCTAAAATTATGGACAAAAAAAGCAGACGTACGTCTCCCTTTTTTTGTTCCTTGAGCTGCTTCGACGATCGCACATGTGTCGGTAAGTTCCCTTTCTCTGTGCGTTGCAATTATATTTACTTTGCAATCATTCGTCATTCTTAATGTCTTAGAAACTAGCCTTATCTTCAGTCATGGTCCATTTAACACAACTAAGCGCGACGAGAGCCGCCAGTGGCGGCAAGTGTGAACACGCCGGTGCGTTTGCCTTCGCCGTCGATGCACAGCCAACAGTCATGTGCCGGACGCAACTAGAGTTGGGAAAGGCGAGGAACGGAAATATGCCATAAAAGGACGGCAGACTGATGCACTGATAAGCCGGCAAAATGGCGACTACAAATCTCAGTGTTCGGCTTCGTAGCCAAAGCTCCGGAGCTGTGACATTTGCGGAGGCGAAGGCAGGCGATAACGTATAATAATGGTAGAACTACTAGACCATCGCAAAGCAGCGTCAGAAATGTGCAGTGTTCAGCGATTGAAACGCAACATTCGGAGCCCGCGGCTGCCACCGCTTTCTTTCTTTTTTTTTTTGGCCATAGGTGAGCTCTAGGTGATCGTCGTTGCACCAAATGCAGTCACAATGCGTCACAAGGGTTCTCGCTTTCACTGTATCCCACTATATATCAGCTCGGTGTCCCCAGCGCATACAGCCAATGCACAAAGCGCCGGCGACCATGGGCTTCGAGTATCGCGTCTGTACGTACTGTTGTCTACAGACCGCGCGTCTCCAGTCTTTCCGCCGTTCCATCCGGTGAGGCCGCGGTGAAAAGCGATTGAAGTGAATGGCCTAACCAGCTTCAGTCATGTTTCAGTAACTGTTCGTACACCCAAAAGCGCATGTTTGATCAGATTTGGTTTCACGTGGTGTTTCGGCAATGCAAAACAGAAAAATAAAGAAAGCTGGAGCATATTAAATCGACGTAGCTGGCGGCAGCGACTGCTGAGTACGGACATGTCCAACCCGGCGGTCACATGCCATTACATTCGTGGCGCCGCCGCATGAAGGCGCCACCGGTCCAGACTCATCCCGGCCCCGGTGCCTATGCATGATGGAGGCAAAAGGCGCTCAGCACCCGACTTCGTATGACAGGCCGCATGACTTGAGAGTTCGTGATCAAATGCTTCAAACGAATCTCCTTGAAGTTTTCTTTTCTAAGAAGCACAGGACGCCAGTTATCATACCTGATGTTTTCTGATGACGTTGTTCTCCAGAGCTCGAGGTGGCAGGTTCGATCCCAGCCCCGGCAGCCGCACTTCGATGAGTGTGGAATGACAAAACGCTTGCGTACTTAAATTTAGGTGCACGTTAAAGAACCCCAGGTGGGCAATGGAGTTACCAAATACAGAATTTTGCGCGCATTGCGAAACGGACTCGGAAATCGCAAAAAGAGCAATGAAGCACAAACAATATTGATACTTGTCTGCACATGCTCTGCGTACACGAAAAGGTATTCATCAGTGCACACAATACAAAAGCGGAACATCGATGCTTGCACAGCGGGGCCGAATTCACGCAGTTTTTGTTCGTAAGTGCTCTTTGCTATTGTCCGGTCGCCTTCGCTAATGATGTGTCAAACATTACGATTGGCTAACAACTGTGCTTACAGGAATAGTCAAGCTTGAGTGATTTTATTTGTGAATAGGGGGCCAGAAGTGCTGCGTAAATGAGAAATTACCATATTGTGTGCCCCTCTCTGGTCAGAAGGTCCAAATTTTTCGGCTTCATTTCTTCAGATTGGGCAACCGAGAGTTGCGCCAGGAGTTCAGCACGTACAAAATTTTACTCTATATTACGCGAATCTGCAGGGGCGCTCTTACTTCAATTGTTCAGAAGACGATGACAAACCGCTTTTATTATTATCGTTAGTATTTTGAAGTTCACCTTGCAATTCTATGGCAAGCGAAAGTAGCAGTTGCCAGCTTGCCTGCTTGCAATTATTTGACTGGTTCTTGCGCATAATGAGGCTAAAGTAGAACCGCTACATTAAATTAGTTCGCCTTACCGTTTCCCTCAAAACCAACTAGCTCGAACTGCCAGCTCCCTAACATTGAGAAATTCGTCATGGTGATTATATACGAGAAACGGTTTCATCGTGCAAGAATGTAACAGCTGAAATTGAAGTCACGGAAAGGCGGTAAAAGGACGGCTGAGAAAATATAAGGTCAGTCGTTATACAGCGCATAATTTTACATCTACACGAGTTATTCGGACAAAGGAGGAGGCAGTTATGAAAGGAGACGAGAACCGCGGCTGTCGCGGAAGTCCGAGTTGGCTGGTCCAAGTGTGGCGCGATACAATGCAAGTGCGAGATGAGAGCGGGCTGTTGCAAGGAGGGCGGGCGACTTGTGGACACGCGCCTTTATTAACGCCTAACGACTACGTGGCATGCAAATGACCCTCTACGCACTACAGCTCAACCCCGCATGACATCAGGGGTAGGCGCTTCTTACTCGGCGCTCAAAATGTTCGCCGGCATAATAAACACATGAGAGTGTTAGAAGCACTGAAATGTGCTATGAGATTCTGCGCCTAAGAACGCCACATTCTCGGAAACTTGAGATTCGCAGTAAGAATTTCGTGGTTTTGATACTTGGCGCTAAGCGGAAAAATTGAGACAGTAAAAGCAAAAAAAAAAAAAAAAAAGAAAGGTCCTGTTTTTTTATACTTGGATGCTCCGCAAATCAGTATCAGTTATCATACCATAGTGCGAAGAAATTCCGGTATTAATTTAAATTTGCATAAAAGTTCATGTTCTGCACAATAGGAATGTCATGCACAAGGCGACATTTCATGTTTCCCCTGCCTTCGGTGATATTATGTGAAGTTGTCTATCGAAGGCAACTTAATAGGGTCTGGGCGCGGGCTAGTTCTTACGATACCCTCATGGCGAAACAGCACTAGAAAAAAAAGAACGCTGGCTCTACCGTATTCGGAAGTAGATGTAAGCATGAAATGGCTACCGGCAAAGCAGATTGGTTGGAGATGATACTAGCGACAAATCTTAAAATGGGTGTAGTGCACGTTCGAAACGGCACACCCCACTACACCACACCGCACCGCACCACGCCATACTGTGCACTGGTCCATATGGACGCAATGGTCAAACAGCCATCCGCCGTACGCTGGACGCTACTGGCTTGGACGCTGCCGGACGCTACAGGCGCTGCCGGCGCGCAGGACGCGCCGGACGCGCCGCGTACTTCACGGACCGCTGGCGTTGAAAAGAGCACAGGCAACTTTGTCTCAGCGCCAAAAGATGGCAATGAAGCGTATAGTGCCCTTTATTTGCCTTTTGAATATCGCTATTGCAAATGACAAATAAAATTTCAGCGTATACTAGAAGGTACAGCTTCAGTGATATCATGAGCAAACATTTGGAAGAACTCGGCAGCAATATTTTTGTAACTTGTTTGGTAGTAACTAGCGTATGTAATGCGGTCTTGACTGGTTGCCCGGATGATCTCGTTTTGTACTTGCAACTTGCCCGGATGTTCTCTTTGAGGGCCCGGATAACAGCTCTGACTTTTGGCTCAAGGTTACTTAAAGGTCGCCGACAACGGGACCTAGAAGTATTTCATAATTAACTTGAGCGAGCTCGTTCTTGTATTCTTCTCTTGTTGAAGAAGATGAAGCCTTGAAGAAGACAAGTCCACCTGCCGAAACGTTGGCTCCTGCTTTCACCTTGTTCTCGTTTTGCTCATCGTCTATCGTTCATGTTTTTCTACCACCGTTTCACCCCGAAGATATCGAAGGCGTTTATGTTATAATCATTGAGTGTAGCGCGGAGTCTGTGTTCCTTCGGTGGCCACTTAGACGCAGACTGGCTACTTTTATGCCTGTTTTCTTTCTTTTTGACTGCGAAAGCATTATATGCCCCATTACGAGAAAATGCGGTGGCATGACCGAGCGATCGCATCGAAAACGGCCGACGGCGCAAAGAGTAAGAACACGTCAAAATGCTCGGACTCGCATAAAATTTCTGAGGGAGATTCCTGTAAACAAAGTAATGTAACTGCATTGACAAGAAAATTTGGTACATTTCGGTCTCGGTGGGAATCGAGCTCAGGTCTCCGGGGTGCACGCTTCCCCGACGCCCCCGCGGCGCCACTGTTCTGGCTGACTAAAGGTGTGCCTAGTGCTTGCGTTATTGGGCACGTGACGGCGCAGCCAATGGGGAGGAGGCGGCGCCACGTCATGAGTGTATAAAATGAGCGCGGTCATAACGATGTGTGGTCTACAAACGGTATAACGCTTCGCATTCCCAGACCTAAGCAGTCTTAAGTGTCTTCGCAGAATTTTGTTTACAGCCCATTGCCTTATCCGTCTATTTCTTGGCTAATTCAGAGATCGTTGGATATATTTGAGTTCGGGAACAGGTATAGGACGGGTTATCCTTTCCTTACCTGTTCAGACAGTGCAAAAACAACCAGAAGGGTTAGCCGGGTATGTTCTTTTTGTACGGTCTTGTTTCTGTACTATGCCCAGCGCGACGTCTTTTATTTAATAATCAACAAGCGCCATTTCAGATCTCCCCTGCTCCGCAGATTTTTCGGGACTCAAATTCCTGAGGGCGTAGTGCTACAGGCACCGGGCGGCTGCCAGCGACATGCTGACGAACAGCACCGCGAACGGCAGAAGTCAGAGTAAAGCAGACGACGGGACAAAGACGATCACGGTGCCTCCAGTGACTTTGCACCGCGGGTTTTAACGCTTGACGTACCGGAAAACGCATTTTCGCGTGTCTGTTTTTGAAAAAGGTCGACACTTGCACGAGGCAGGCTGTATTCATGGCACCAGGTACAATATAATGTAGAAAACTAGTGCAAATTGCGATGTAAACAGTTACACCGCCATCAGAGTACACCGCTGTAAGCGAAGATGTGGAGCTCCTGCATTTATATTACAGATGCTATTAGCTGTGCACGTAAGCATTGTCACGTACTTAATCATGCAGATAGGGGAATAGTTCAAAAAGAAAGATATCACCAACGGTGTATGAAAAATTTATAAGATACATACCACTGGCAGTGTATGCATGGGCCCGCTGGAGGTATGCCTCTGGTTATGTGCCCCATGGGCCAACAGGCTTCTGCCGCTCTTCAATTAACATTTTTTGACGTTAACTTCGGTCAATGCAAGTGTTGCAACATCAAACATTCCCGGTGACTATCAGGTAGCGCGATTTTTCTTCCAAATGAGAGTCGGCGTCGAAGCTGTGGTTTCGCTCGGCTTTGCAAAAGTGTGTTCTTGACAAATATGACCTTCAACATCGCGTTTGTGCTCTTTAAGGGCTTAGCATGGGGCACTTTAAGCTAAGAGGCTTTCGCTGATACCGAATCGGCTCGCGAAGACTGTTCTTATTTCCTTGTTAATTACACAATGCCAATGTATTTGTCAGAAGACTACAAAGATCGCCAGAATGACTGCAGTGGTTATGAGGGATAACACGTAGACTTGTGCGAGCATTATTCGGCTCCTGCGACACTCTTCCTCTATTGCGACAACGCGTAGACAGAGCCCGCTCGTAAGAGGTCTTCCTATGCCGGGAACCGGGTGCACAAAAGTATCAGCGTATGCGGATGACATCACTTTGTTTTTACGGGATGGGGACAGTCTTGTAGAGGTATTTCGTACTTATAATCAATATGCTTCAATGTCAGGGGGCAAAATAAATATGAGAAAATGTGAAGCATTAAATTTAGGTCGCGCCGAAATAACGCTACCAGGGGACATTAAACAGACCGAGCATATGCAAATACTAGGTATCAAATTTTGTACCAGTGGTGTTTCACCTCACACGTGGCGAGACATTGTCAGTTCCATTAAAGAACAGTCGGAAGCAGTGACGGCGTCGCCACTGCCGCTGGCAGAAAGGGCTTTCTTCATCAAGAACGTATTGTTGGCTTAGACGTGGCCAAAGCATTTGACAACGTAGACCACAAGGCAACCTTAGAACAATTGAATAGCCTAAACGTAGGGAGACGTACCTACGAGTATATAAAGGACTTTCTGACTGACAGAACAGTAACGGTCAGTCTAGGGGGTAACGAGGAGAAAGGGATAGAGCTCAGTAATAAGGGGACACCGCAGGGCTCTGTGCTCTCACCCACTCTCTTTGACATAGTAATGATGGGACTCCCGCACAAACTTAAGGACTTAGAGGGCCTAGAACATACGATTTATGCGGACCACATCCCCCTATGGATAAATAGAGGCAGTGACACCCACATAGAAGAAACGCTGTAAAAGGCCATCAATATAATTGAAGAGCACTTAGAAAAAGCCGGACTTAAATGTTCAGCTACGAAGTCGGAGGCTCTCTTCATCAGTCCACAGAAAATGCGAAAGAAAATCCCTAACCACGGTATATAACTCACTGTTAATGGGGACGCGATTCCAAACGTAAAAGCTATACGAGTGCTAGGCATGCATATTCAGGATAATGAAAGAAATACCGAAACGATTAGAAAGCTTGAAATGAGCGTAAGCAAAACATGCCGCTTACTTCGAAGAATCGCCAACAAGAAGGCAGGCATGAGGGAGGCTAACCTATTAAGGATAGTACAGTCCTTCGCGATCAGCAAGATCACATACGCAACACCGTACCTTAAACTAACAAGGGCCGAGAAAAACAAAATAGAAATCCTCATTAGGAAAGGAGTTAAAACAGCCCTAAACCTGCCACGATGCGCATCTACGCAGAGGATACTAAACATGGGCATTTCAAACACCCTAGAAGAGTTGATCGAAGCCACACTAGTCTCCCAGCAACAGAGACTAATGCGAAGCGGAGGTGGTCTGAGAATTCTAGAGAAACTAGGATACAAAACTAACAGCAAAGTAAGAAACACGGGAGATATCCCGTCACAAATTAGAGACAGGATACGCATACCACCACTACCGAAGAATATGCATCCCAGTCACCACCAGGACAGGAGGAAAGACAGGGTTAAAGCGTTGCAAAAATCACTAGATAAAAAGCAAGGGGTGTTCTACACGGATGCAGCAGAATATGAAAGCAGACCAGGTTTTGTTTCAGTGACGACACAGGCTAATGGTGAGAACTCAAAGAGCTGCAGTACCCCGCAAAACAGAGTGGAGGTTGCAGAGGAGGTGGCCATAGCCCTAGCTTTGACTCAAAAAGGGGTCAGAATCATAGTGTCAGATTCCAAAACAGCTATCAGGAATTATACCGCAGGGAGAATCTCCAAAGAGGCGCTCAATATATTGGAGAAAGGACCAATTCCAGAAGAATTAGTAAACCTTATATGGACTCCTGCCCACGAAGGCTTGCCCGGCAACGAGAAAGCGCACGCATTGTCCCGAGAGCTTATTTACCGGTACACCAATGCAGCCTCTACAGCCAGGGAGCCCCTACAAGAAGAAGGCATAAACACTTACAGCGAAATTCTCGATTATTATAGAATGGGAAGGAAAACACTGCCAGAGGCGCATAAGAAACTAAGTAAGCAAGAAGAGATAACATTGAGGCAACTCCAAGCGGGGGTGATCTGCAACCCCTACATTCTGAAGAGATGGCACGATAGCATTGAGAACATGAATTGCGAACACTGCGGGGCAAAGGCGGACATGATCCACATAATATGGACATGTCCTAGATACAATAAACCAGATAGGGATAGACAATCCTGGGAGACTTTAATGACCAGATCGAAGGAAGATGACCAAAGAGAAGTCATCCGCATGGCCCTGGACACCGCTGAGCTCCGAGGAGCATCAGCCAGCTGAAAGGGGAGGAGCAAGCCGAAGAGACAGGAAGACTCTTGACTCCTCGGGGCTCTTTTTGCGGGTGCAAATAAACGTTATTTCTCTCTCTCTCTTGTGCAGTAAACTGTGGTTTGCTGCAAGGGTAGCTCTCCCGCCGTCACCAACAGTACGAGTAGTAAATTCACTTATTTTCTCATGGTTCTGGCTAAACAAGTCGCAATACGTAGCGCAGCAATTCTTGCGTCTGCCAAAATCCAGCGGAGGATGGAGCTTGCCGTGCCTAGTTACATTCAGTAGGCTGTTGTGCACTAAGAGTACATGTGATCTACTTGATGATGATGAGTACCCTGGTAGGCCACTGCTCCTTTATTGGCTGGACCATTACCGTCAAACGCTTATGCCGCAGAGTACAGGCAACTTGCTTCCGACGGCGGTAACGCCAGCACCGCAGTATGCGGCGGCTGCGCGCTTGCAAAGCCAGCTTGTACAACTAAGAATTACAAAGTGGCGTGCGACACCAGTTTCCAGGCTTTGTGAAATGTTGTGTGAGACAGCTGTACCTCCTCGGACTACACAAACATGGACAGCTGTGCTTTCACCTGATTTGCCCTCTCAAGGGAAGGATTTTCATTGGCAATACCAGTGGGGCATTCTACCTACAAGAGACAGGCTTGAACGTTGGCATATGGTAGCGAATGATAAATGCATATATTGCGCACAAACAGAGACCAACGCGCATGTAGTAAAGGACTGCATTGTAGCACGCACCTTCTGGAAGCTAGTTGCAAGAATGTTCGGAATATCCATCGTGCGGCCACCACAGCGCCGAGATTGATTTGCGGGTCTCGTCTACTACAGCGCTAGCTACGTTTTGTGGTGCTTCCGTAACATCGCAGAACGATATCGGCAGTCAAATAGAGCAATGTATACCCCAGAATGCGGAAACTACGGGTGATAGTATGGGGTCATCTTGAAGAACAGTTGTTCAAACTCGGTGAAGCCGAGTTTCTTCGCCGCTGGTCTACGCGGTACATAACCGTCTCCCGAGGCAAAGTCTTTCGACAGCCAGATTAATGCTCAATTCTGTTGCCTGAGTTCAGACTGTATCTGTATGTGCCCCGGGTACCTTTCGTAAATTCGAGGCTGACAATAATGCTTTTGCGTGGATGCGGTAATGAGTTTTGTTGTTGTTGTTGTGTGGCAAAGCCAGTGTCAAGTAGACACCATTTATTATTTCATTTGTTAATCTGTTTTGTTTACATCAAGTATGATGTATTACATGTGATGTACTTTATATTGTACTTTTCGTTCATACCACAGTTGTAAGCGTGCCTACGGGTGAATAAATTTCCTTGTCAGCTTTAAATTAGATTGATTGGATCGAACCCTTGACGCCGCAGGCACAGCAGCGCGATGTTCAAACCGCACGCATGCTTCTCTCATCTCGGCGCAAACTACAGTCATGCACCTCTACAACGAACGCCTCTAGAACAGAATGATCTGTATAACGAAGAAATAATTATTTTCCTGTTCTTTTGTGAGCTGTTCTGTGCGCAACCATTACAATGAAGTGACCTCTATAACGAAGGCCCCAGGCACTTGTTCAACTGTATTACACTTCTTTGACACGACTGGCACGTATTCGCTACGACCAACATAACAACAACAATAATAATAATAATAATAATAATAATAATAATAATAGTAATAATAATAATAATAATAATAATAATGCCTGTCTTCTGATGTACGATTATTGTAAGATGGCAATAATAATAATAATAATAATAATAATAATAATAATAATAATAATAATAATAATAATAATAATTATTATTATTATTATTATTATTATTAGAGTAGCGCGCTGTCATTCGTTCACCGATGGCATGCGGAGGGCGCGTCCACCGATACCTGGTAACACAGCACTGCATGAGTGGAGGTCTGTCTGCGGCGGCTGCTATAAATCGCGCCCACGCGTCACCCAAGCGCTGCGTCTCGCGATCTTCCGATTAGCGAGGCAGTGGCGCAACACATCGCTCCGTTTGCAATTTGCCGCACGTGACAGATTGTCCGCGCCAGCCAATATATCGCAACATGAAAACACGTATAGATTTCGCGTAAGGGAGTATCGTAATCGTCGACTGATTGTTTACTTCAGAAAGAGAGGGTACAACCTAGGCCGAACCCGAAGGCGGCACAATGTCACGCAGCGTCATCGTATTGCTCAGCCACGGGGAAAGGACTGGGTATGGAGAGTCCACCCTTAAACTGGGGGTGCAGTTTAACTTTATATTGTACTTTTCGTGACATGCCGGGCCAAGTCACGCAAGCCACTTCCTTGGCTTTGACGGGCCTGTCTTCTGATGTACGATTATTGTAAGATGGCAATAATAATAATAATAATAATAATAATAATAATAATAATAATAATAATAATAATAATAATAATAATAATAATAATAATAATAATAATAATAATAATAATAATAATAATAATAATTTTTATTATTATTATTATTATTATTATTATTATTATTATTATTATTATTATTAACTGTAGGAAGTTCCACAGATGAGGGGGCACCTTTGACTTTCACCTAAAAATCGTTCTTTTATTTTCAAATAAACTGTTATGACCCAATTTTCAGACTGATTGTCGCAGGAATTTTTTTGGCACCACGTGGGAGTTGAACTTTCGAACTGTCACGCAAAAGGAGAACAAAAAAAAATAATATTCGCACTGCAGCACCCTGTATCATGTAGAAAAGCGAAATGCTGCCGCATTACGAAGAGCTACCGAGGGAAGTGCGTCACAGCAGCCTCGTAAGCGCATGCGAATGAAATACTGTTGCTTGACGAAATTCTTATAGAAAGGCTCGATTGATTTTGCGCACACGAGGTGCCCCAGCGAGGATTTCAATTTCGAAGAAAGAAATCATTCCAAATGTATGCTATCCCAAGCAACTCGTACATCGATGAAGGGAATCATCAGATTTTTTTTATGTCCTACGGCCCTGCTTTGCCACGAACGCAAATCTACCCAATACTTTGCAAACTTTTGCAAACTTTGCAAACTGTTCGCTATATGCGAGCTGAGTAGTCCTATACTCTCCGCTATATCCAACGTATGTTCCAGTATGCTGCTCTCGCTTTACCAACACCGGCGTCCGCCTGCGTACAGACTTCGTCGGAGGTTACGCTGCTGGCTGTTCTCTGGGCGACATTCCTTGCCGACTACGCCGCAACATGTCTCCAGCGCACAAAGTCCGTAGTCGACCTCCCCTATACAGCTTCGTAGGAAAAGAAAACTGGAGTAGAGGCTATTAAAGTGGTTACTGCATAGACGAGCTGACTTCCCAATATCAGCTGGGCAGACGTTCAGAAAAAGAAGGGGAGGGGGGGGGGAGGTGTAATTGCTGGTTAGCTCCTCAGTTACTACAGTTGACGGGATGAATGTTAAAGTCGTTGACTTTTGGGCACACAATGATAATCGCAGTATTTAAGCCAGTCCGTACGAAAGGCAGGGACCCTTGCTTGTTACGAATCTTGCGATTACAAGAAACTTCCGAAATGTTCAACCCCAAAGTGTGACAGGAATTGCAATGGGGCGTTCATTGTTAGTTAATTAGGGATGTAATCAGCGACGGTCATAGAACTTCCTTTGCCCAATAGTGCATTGCCGGAAAATTAACTTCTTTATCTGTCCTATAGAATCTTTATACTAATTGCTTAAACTATACAACGGAGCTCTCTGAAATGGAGCTCTCAGTCAAACTATGGAGAGTGACGACCGGAGGTACGGCGTTCTCCGTATGTTAAAGGAGCAACCAGGTAAAGAACTCTTACGTTGCTTTCTCTTCTTTCTTTCCCCATTGTATGGCTCGTTTTAAGGTATCTAAGCTGTGTTTACATAGGACGAAGGCGTTCCAGATGTTTGCTATACCTGCGTTTGCTCTAAGGATTTACTGCTAATCGCTGTAGAGATTCTGTTCCAGCAAGGAATCTTAAACGTGCTTTCACGTCACCTCACACGTAACATCGCGAGCTTTAACACCAACGTTGTTGACTCAGACGCGAAGTTTATTCCGTAGAACGCTTCTGCTTTCGATTAGCGATGACAAAGCGTTCTTCCCCGTAGAGATATGAGTGGCGCACGTCCGGTACACTACCTGTTCCCTTATCTCGCAGGGAAGCCCTCAGTTAATCACATCGTCTCACACGGTAATTTCGCACTTCCTCTAGCCGACGTTAACGACCGGGACCAGAGCACGAGGGTGGTGGACTCGCGGGAACCTTTCACTGGAAATGAAGAGAAAGCTGTTCGTAGGAGTAAAACCCAGTCAAATAAAAAAAAAGCGCTCTTAAAAACAAGGATGTCCCTGATTCTAATTCGCATGAGTTTAAGCTTGGTAGCAGAAAACACAAACATCTTATTTGCAACAGCAAAAGAAGACAAACGACGCCACTAAGTGCTGAATTTCGCTTACTTTTCTGCTTTTCTCTTCTGCGTTAGGGTAAATGAGAAACCATGGCACATCGAAGCAATGCTAATTACAGAATTTGTTCCAAGAAATCGGAACTGCTGTCAAACTCGGCCGGTCTATTTGGCGCCAGTAACACGCGTACAGAAGTTCCGTCCCTGTACGTAGCTGTCGCTTCAATGCCATCTAATGTTGTCGGTGAGTACAGTACTGTAAATGCGGTGCTGTATTCAGTGGTTCGCTTGAGACGGAAGCGGTCCACAGTTGGGAAGCAGAAGGACTTGTGTTAACACACCGTGGTTGCTCAGTGGCTATGGTGTTAAGCTGCTGAGCACAAAGTCGCGGGATCGAATCCCGGCCACGGCGGCCGCATTTCGATGGGGGCGAAATGCGAAAACACCCGTGTACTTAGATTTAGGTGCACGTTAAAGAACCCCAGGGGGTCGACATTTCCGGAGTCCTCCACTACGGTGTGTCGCATAATCAGAAAGTCGTTTTGGTACGTAAAACCCCATAATTTACAAAAGAAAAGGGCTTGTGTTACACTGTGGAAAAAAAAAAGATTTCTGTGTTTTATTAGCAGGTCGTATGCTAACGCCTTTCGATGGAGCGTGTCCTCGTCGGCTGTATTATTCTTTGATCTTTACGGAGACCGGTGAGTTGCTGCAGCAGTTACTTCTTGAGTACCTATCGGCATGAGTAACATGCGACAAAAAGAGAGGAAGAAGACAAAAAATTCGTCAGACGTGTGGGAATGCGAAAGCATTATAGTGCCTTTGGTGAAATTTTATTTTTCGCGTGTTTCTTGTCTGCGCAAGCTCTCGCCTGCGTTCTAACTGCGACTCCGTATAACCGAATCAAAACGCACCAAGCGTTTCAACGCGACCGCTTGCCCGCGAGGAGCTCATAACTCGAAGGGCCGCTCAGCACTGTTCAATTGGACATTAATGGTAGGGTATGGCAAAACTTTAATGAAGTCCTGCAGATCGTGAGTCTTCACGAAGCGGGCCGCTCCCCCGTGGGAACCGGAAAGCCGAGCCTCTCGGCCACATCGTGGGCCTGCTGGACAGCCCAGAGTTGGTCAGCCAGAAGAGGGCTGCGGAGAACCGCCTCCCATCTGGCCGAGCTGTTAGCGATGATAGAACGTGACCGGGCACACCGCCAGAGCATGTGGTCTAACGTGGCTATTTCTCGACAATCGTGGCAGGTAGCATTGGTGTAAGTATCCGGATAGATTTTATGTAAGAGTGACGGATCGGGATAGGTATTCGTTTGTAGTAGACGGATAGTTAATGCTCGAGCTCTATTGAGGCGCGGATGAGGAACAAAGTAGGTTCTACGGCTGAGATAGTAGTGTTTAGTAATCTCGTTGTAGGTGGAGGGCCTGTCCCTGTTCTCTGGGGAGTCGGCTTCCGATTGGTCGAGGGTAGCGCGGTGGGCAAGTTCACGCGCAGCCCCGTGAGCCGACTCGTTGAGGTTGGGAGGAGCACCCTTTATTTGACCCTGATGTGCGGGAAACCAATAAATGAAGTGGTGCGTGATTGCCTTGCCCCCAAGAAGTCTGAGGGCCTGTTTGGTAACGGTGCCTTTTTCAGATGCCCTGACTGCAGATCTTGAAGGACTATAGATGACATCCCGTGAGCTATCCAGCAGGGCTAGTGCAATAGCCATTTGTTCGGCTATTTCGGAGCCCCTCGTCCGAAACGATGCAGCATTGGTTATTCCCTGCCGACCATCGACAGTGACGATGATGAACGCCCGACGACCCTTACTAGAAGCGGCATACTCAAAGCTGACCTGTCGCTGATCACTGTGCACTTGCCTAAGGAAGTTGGCAGCCCTTGCCCTCCTTCTGCCGCGATTATGACCGGGGTGCATGTTCCTAGGTATTGGCGCGACCGTAATGTTCTTATGAATCGACGGAGGAACGTCAGAGAACTCCTCCTCTACTCTATCGGGGTGATATGCGAATTCCTGCAAGATGGACCTCCCTGCCTTCGTTGTTGTGAAGCGAGTTAGCTGTGCGCGCTTCTGGGCCTCTGCAATCTCTTCAAGAGTGTTATGAATGCCAAGCTGCATTAAGCGCTCTGTACAAGTGTATGCGGGTAACCCGAGAACCCGCTTAGTAATATTCCTAAGCTGTGCATTCAATTTATCCCGCTCTGCCCGTTTCCATCGATGCATGACTGCCACGTATGCACGTATGTAAAGTGGCACAGAACGAAGGCATGCATTAGTCGAATGAGGTTATCCTCCTTGAGTCCATGATACCGATTTGATACCCTCCGAACTAAACGAACAGCGTTTTCAGTTTTAGCAATTAGCTTGGGTATATAGTATTGCCATTTGTGCCCCCTGACTCAACGATCATGCCCAAGACCTTGATTGAATCGACTCTGGGTATACGGCAACCGTTTCTTGTATATAGGTTAATGTCTCTGTCTTCTAACGATGTCCACCCCTCGGGCCTTGGACAGCGTTTCTTGGGACCATATAGCAAAAGTTCCGACTTCAAGGGGGACCACCTGAGACTGATGGGTTCGAAATAGGTTTCGATAGTGTCTATGGCCTCCTGTAAGGCTCCCTCAACCTGACCGTCATTGCCTCCTGTGCACCATATAGTTATATCGTCAGCATACATACTATTATGTTTGATGCCTTCAATCTCGAGAAGCTTTCTGGTTAGGTGGACATTAATACTTTTTTATTTTATGCAATCATTTTACAGTCTCATGACGTGGCGCCACCTCATTCCCATTGGCTGCGCCGCCACGTTCCCAAAGACACGCAGTAGGCCACACGTTAGGAAGGAAGATGGCTGCGACGTGACGTGTGCAATGGCGCACGCACTAGGCTCGTCTCGCACCCTGGAGGCCCGGATTCGGTTCCCAGCCAGACCTAAATTTAACAAATTTTCTTTTCAAAGCCACTAATTCACTTTGTTTACAGGAACCAGCTTAAGAAATTTGACAAGCCGAGCATTTTTGGACATGCTTTCACTGTTTGCGCCGTCGACAGTATTGGGTACCATCATATGGTCTATAGACGCTGCCGACTACAACGCCGGATTTTTGCGTATTTAATGCGAAAGCATTAAATACAGGGCACTTCAACGATTCATACGGGGCTTCGAACTCATATATTGCATAGCAATGTTCCGTCACAGTGGAGACCACCATCTTAATTGTTTCTGAGTTTCTCGCCACCCCTCGGGCATGGTGAAACAACACAGTCCGCGGGTAGCATACGTTGCTGTGAACATTTCAGCCTTGTTTTGCTATGGTGCGTAGAGCTCGCAAGCGGATCGCGAAGTCACCTTTCTCTCAAGCGCGCTCTTTTCAACGGAAGCCTGCCATACGGATTCCCATACGCGACTGCAACTGGTATCTGCGGTCGGCTACATAGAATAGATACCGCGGCTGCCGTGGGGTGCCGCCACAAGTCCACTGGTTAAGCGCAGTGCGGCTTCCTGAGGACAATCGCGTTTGGCTTGTTTAGCGCGTCGTAGGCACCAAAATCGGAAGTCGTGGCGCCAACGTTAACATCCAAAATGAAACTTGAACTGCGCGCCACGGTGACAATTACAAGGTTGCGGGCACGCCCCACTGCGCCGTAGCCTTCGCAGTGCAAGGCATTGAAGAAGGAACGGGAGCACAGCGGAGGTCTTGTTCGATTGCCAATAATTCTGCTTCTGCTGAACGCCTTGAAGCACTTTTTGCGGCAAAATAGTTCTGAAATAGCCTATTTTCATTTCAAATGCCTTTCTCCACTTCGATGAAAAGTGGTTCCGGGCCCTTTTAAGGCTGAATGGCCATGAATTGATGGGTTATACAGTAGTTTGGGGAGGTGATGGAGGTGCGTTTGAAAAAAAACGAGTACTATACTTGGAATTAGGTATGATTGGCGTTACCAGCAAGCCCACATCATTCCACAAGTCCTTGCATTAAAGAGTTCTCGCCTTGCTCCTCGCTGAGTTGTTTTGACAGTCTTGGTTAGGGATTGCCCATGTCTGAGGACACGACTTCTTCAACAACGGATGCCATGGGCGAAGTGATGCAGTGCCACCTACAAAATTTGCTGAAAAGAACGAACTTCTTCTTTCTATGCATTTGCAGTACTGATATGCGGTCTTTTTGCCGCTTTTAATTGTGTGAGCAGTTATGTAAAAACAAAAGTGCTGACATTGTCGTTCATCATTATCATCATCAGCCTAGTTACGCCCACTGCAGGGCAAAGGCCTCTCCCATACTTCTCCAACTACCCCGGTCATGTACTAATTGTGGCCATGTTGTCCCTGCAAACGTCTTAATGTCATCTGCCCACCTAACTTTCTGCCGCCCCCTACTACGCTTTCCTTCCCTTGGAATCCAGTCCGTAACCCTTAATGACCATCGGTTATCTTACCTCCTTATTACATGTCCGGCCCATGCCCATTTCTTTTTCTTGATTTCAACTAAGATGTAATTTACCCGCGTTTGTTCCCTCACCCAATCTGCTCTTTTCTTATACCTTAACGTTACACCTATCATTCTTCTTTCCATGGCTCGTTGCGTCGTCCTCAATTTCAGCAGAACCCTTTTCGTAAGCCTCCAGGTTTCTGCCCCGTAGGTGAGTACTGGTAAGACACAGCTGTTATACACTTTCCTCTTGAGGGATAGTGGCAACCTGCTGTTCATGATTTGAGAATGCCTGCCAAACGCACCCCAGCCCATTCTTATTCTTCTGGTTATTTCAGTCTCATGATCCGGATCCGTGGTCACTACCTGCCCTAAGTAGATGTATTCCCTTACCACTTCCAGTGCCTCGCTACCTATCGTAAACTGCTGTTCTCTTCCGAGACTGTTAAACATTACTTTAGTTTTCTGTAGATTAATTTTCAGACCCACCCTTCTGCTTTGCCTCTCCAGGTCAGTGAGCATGCATTGCAATTGGTCTCCTGAGTTACTAAGCAAGGCAATATCATCAGCGAATCGCAAGTTGCTAAGGTATTCTCCATCAACTTTTATCCCCAATTCTTCCCACTCCAGGTCTCTGAATACCTCCTGTAAACACGCTGTGAATAGCATTGGAGATATCGTATCTCCCTGTCTGACGCCTTTCTTTATTGGGATTTTGTTGCTTTCTTTGTGGAGGATTACGGTGGCTGTGGAACCGCTATAGATAGCTTCCAGTATCTTTACATATGGCTCATCTACACCCTGATTCCGTAGTGCCTCCATGACTGCTGGGGTTTCGACTGAATCAAATGCTTTTTCGTAATCAATGAAGGCTATATATAAGGGTTGGTTATATTCCGCACATTTCTCTATCACCTGATTGATAGTGTGAATATGGTCTATTGTTGAGTAGCCTTTACGGAATCCTGCCTGGTCCTTTGGTTGACAGGAGTCTAAGGTATTCCTGATTCTTTTTGCGATTACCTTAGTAAATACTTTGTAGGCAACGGACAGTAAGCTGATCGGTCTATAATTTTTCAAGTCTTTGGCGTCCCCTTTCTTATGGATTAGGATTATGTTAGCGTTCTTCCAAGATTCCGGCACGTTCAAGGTCATGAGGCATTGTGTATATAGGGCGGCCAACCTTTCTAGGACAGTGTTCCCACCATCCTTCAACAAATCTGCTGTTACCTGATCCTCCCCAGCTGCCTTCCCCCCCTTTGCATAGCTCCCAAGGCGTTCTTTACCTCTTCCGGTGTTGCTTGTGGGATTTCAAGTTCTTCTAGACTATTCTCTCTCACCTTATCGTCGTGGGTGTTACTGGTACTGTATAAATCTCTATAAAACTCTTCAGCCACTTGAACTATCTCATCCATATTAGTAACAATATTGCCGGCTTTGTCTCTTAACGCACACATCTGATTCTTGTCTATTCCTAGTTTCTTCTTTACTGCTTTTAGGCTTCCTCCGTTCCTGAGAGCCTGTTCAATTCTATCCATATTATAGTTCCTTATGTCCGCTGTCTTACGCTTGTTGATTAACTTAGCAAGCTCTGCCAGTTCTATTCTAGCTGTAGGGTTAGAGGCTTTCATACATTGGCGTTTCTTGATCAGATCTTTCGTCTCCTGCGATAGCTTACTGGTTTCCTGTTTAACGGCGTTACCACCGACTTCTATTGCGCACTCCTTAATGATGCCCATAAGATTGTCGTTCATTGCTTCCACACTATGGTCCTCTTCCTGGGTTAAAGCCGACTACCTGTTCTGTAGCTTGATCCGGAATTCCTCTAGTTTCCCTCTTACCGCTAACTCATTAATTGGTTTCTTATGTACCAGTTTCTTCCGTTCCCTCCTCAAGTCAAGGCTAATTCGAGTTCTTACCATCCTATGGTCACTGCAACGCACCTTGCCGAGCACGTCTACATCTTGTATGATGCCAGGGTTCGCGCAGAGTATGAAGTCGATTTCATTTCTAGTCTCACCATTCGGGCTCCTCCACGTCCACTTTCGGCCAACCCGCTTGCGGAAAAAGGTATTCATTATCCGCATATTATTCTGTTCTGCAAACTCTACTAATAACTCTCCTCTGCTATTCCTAGAGCCTATGCCATATTCCCCCACTGACTTGTCTCCGGCCTGCTTCTTGCCTACCCTGGCATTGAAATCGCCCATCAGTACACTGTATTTTGTTTTGACTTTACCCATCGCCGATTCCACGTCTTCATAGAAGCTTTCGACTTCCTGGTCATCATGACTAGATGTAGGGGCGTAGACCTGTACAACCTTCATTTTGTACCTCTTATTAAGTTTCACAACAAGACATGCCACCCTCTCGTTAATGCTATAGAATTCCTGTATGTTACCAGCTATGTTCTTATTAATCAGGAATCCGACTCCTAGTTCTCGTCTCTTTGCTAAGCCCCGGTAGCACAAGACGTGCCCGCTTTTTAGCACTGTATGTGCTTCTTTTGGCCTCCTAACTTCACTGAGCCCTATTATATCCCATTTACTGCCCTCTAATTCCTCCAATAGCACTGCTAGACTCGCCTCACTAGATAACGTTCTAGCGTTAAACGTTGCCAGGTTCATATTCCAATTGTCGTTACGACGCCGTTATTAGTTGTGACGGCGTCGTTTTCCACCAACTGCCTGATTATCGGCGCATCGTACATACTGGGCATGTGCCGTGTTTAAAGCTCGTCATTCTCATGTACGCCTCATTCCTGCCATCGACGCTGCTTTCACGACCACAATGGCGCAGAATATGTCGCACCAAGAAACCGCTTTCTCCCCCATAAGAAATTTAATACGATGCGCACACGTTGTTCTCATGACCTATAGTATTATGTGTGGTGGACTCCTAATCACACTGAGAGCTGCGCTCTTAGAGTCTGTGGGGAGCGCAAAACATTGGAGAAATTACCAGTCATTATTATTGCATGACAGTTGCGCGGTGATTGACGTGTCCAGCTCCCAAATGCACGTAGTTCTCGCCTGCTTGCCCACTCCACACAATAAAGATCAATGCTTGTCACTGATGGCGGCGGTAATGCCAAACGGCTTCACTTACGCTTCATATTTGATTCACACTCTTTACACTTTACAGTGCGGGACAATGTTCACAAAAAACAAAAAGGAAAGCAATGTCGGAATTTTACTGCTTCTGATTTAGTTCTTTTTATCGCTATGCTATTTCTATATAAAATAATTCATAAAGTTCACGCAAGCTATCAGGACGAGCTTAATAACACAGCAGCAATGAAAACCGACTTGAAACGCGATTACCTGCAGTTGAGCCCCTCTATACAACGAACGACTCTGCAATGAAACGACCTGCATAACGAAAGAATAATTCAGTCCCGTCTCTACAGTGAGCTGTGCAGTTCGCGACCTTATAAAGTGAACTAAGATATATTTCGGGCGCCACAGAGCTTCGTCACAGAAGTGTTCGGCTGTTTGACTCGGAGCGTTCTTCGGGATTCAGGAGGATATAAGTGGCTGCGAAAGCAGCAGTGGCATCAGAGGGAACCTGACAGATCTTCATAATCCTCCTCTCGAAGAGCTCTTGTCGAACTCCACTTATATTCTTTTCCCGCAAATTTTCCCCCAGCGTAAGGGTGCTGCGAGAGTAAAGAGAACCGGAGAATGTTGCTTCGCCCCACAAATCAGTTTCACGCCTCACCGTACGTCCTGCTTGAGCGAAGCTAGAAGACTCGATGAGAAGGATCGCTCTGCGCGAACCATGCTCAGTTCACACGCGGGCGCTGCTAAACAACAAGATTGCCTGGCCAGCTTCATCGTTCCTTCAGCCTAGAAATCTATTTGAGGGGCTGGGGAATTGCCTGGCACTCTCCCGTGACATTGATCTTCCGTTTTGCTGCTAATATGCCCCTTATTACACCCTGCTGAGTTCGGACGTCATTTTGCCCAGACGAGCACGTACGGACACAGCAATCGATTTCTCTGTTTTTCCCACGTATTGGCGGTTCGCTGTACGATATTGTCGATGCCACTTTCCGCGTACGCGGTGAAACGCTACGAAGGCTACGCAGCGCGCAGGAGAAAGAAGAAAAAGTGAGCGAGAGCAGGACTTGACGGTAGCCAGAAGACGACGTTGCCGGCCTTGCAGACATTTTAGCTGCTACCCTCGTGGCTTCTGTTCTGCGTCACTTGACCAAGGCATGATGGCTCCTGGTTTAGCAAGTCCTTCATCACGAGTCATCGAACTGGCGTTTCACGACGAGAGTGCTCAGAATGAACTACTTGTAAGTGCGGCTGAGTGTGCAGCAGCTCTGGGATGCTCGAGGTTCCAAAATCTCATTTTATAGCGTGTCCTATTTCTTCGACGTTATGTAACTTAGGCTACATTTTCGGATCTATCGTTGAATAAGAGTAGATGGCCCTCGTATCTAAGAATAAATCTCCTTTTTTATTCATGGAAATAAAAGAATAAATGAAAAGGAAAACGTATCGTGCAAAGCGCTTCATACACGCTGCATTGTTGTCAATTACTATACATTATACTTGAACGGATTGCCACGATGAAAGACGTGCACATCTTTTATCAAGCTAGCTGTACCGCAACAAGTCCTTCGGGTTGAGTTTCGTGCTTATAAACTTAAAGCAAAGCAGTGCCCTCGCTAACGTCTTCACTACGAGACTCTACAGTGGTAAACTAACCTGGTAAATAATTTAAGGAGTATGAAATAACATTTATGACCCGAGACATTGTTTACATGTACTAAATAACCACTGTCGTTGACCACGCTATCATATTCTAGTGAATGCCTGGGCACTGTGTCTGCAGAACGAACGAACGAACGAACGAACGAACGAACGAACGAACGAACGAACGAACGAACGAACGAACGAACGAACGAACGAACGAACGAACGAACGAACGAACGAACGAACGAACGAACGAACGAACGAACGAACGAACGAACGAACGAACGAACGAACGAACGAACGAACGAACGAACGAACGAACGAACGAACGAACGAACGAACGAACGAACGAACGAACGAACGAACGAACGAACGAACGAACGAACGAACGAACGAACGAACGAACGAACGAACGAACGAACGAACGAACGAACGAACGAACGAACGAACGAACGAACGAACGAACGAACGAACGAACGAACGAACGAACGAACGAACGAACGAACGAACGAACGAACGAACGAACGAACGAACGAACGAACGAACGAACGAACGAACGAACGAACGAACGAACGAACGAACGAACGAACGAACGAACGAACGAACGAACGAACGAACGAACGAACGAACGAACGAACGAACGAACGAACGAACGAACGAACGAACGAACGAACGAACGAACGAACGAACGAACGAACGAACGAACGAACGAACGAACGAACGAACGAACGAACGAACGAACGAACGAACGAACGAACGAACGAACGAACGAACGAACGAACGAACGAACGAACGAACGAACGAACGAACGAACGAACGAACGAACGAACGAACGAACGAACGAACGAACGAACGAACGAACGAACGAACGAACGAACGAACGAACGAACGAACGAACGAACGAACGAACGAACGAACGAACGAACGAACGAACGAACGAACGAACGAACGAACGAACGAACGAACGAACGAACGAACGAACGAACGAACGAACGAACGAACGAACGAACGAACGAACGAACGAACGAACGAACGAACGAACGAACGAACGAACGAACGAACGAACGAACGAACGAACGAACGAACGAACGAACGAACGAACGAACGAACGAACGAACGAACGAACGAACGAACGAACGAACGAACGAACGAACGAACGAACGAACGAACGAACGAACGAACGAACGAACGAACGAACGAACGAACGAACGAACGAACGAACGAACGAACGAACGAACGAACGAACGAACGAACGAACGAACGAACGAACGAACGAACGAACGAACGAACGAACGAACGAACGAACGAACGAACGAACGAACGAACGAACGAACGAACGAACGAACGAACGAACGAACGAACGAACGAACGAACGAACGAACGAACGAACGAACGAACGAACGAACGAACGAACGAACGAACGAACGAACGAACGAACGAACGAACGAACGAACGAACGAACGAACGAACGAACGAACGAACGAACGAACGAACGAACGAACGAACGAACGAACGAACGAACGAACGAACGAACGAACGAACGAACGAACGAACGAACGAACGAACGAACGAACGAACGAACGAACGAACGAACGAACGAACGAACGAACGAACGAACGAACGAACGAACGAACGAACGAACGAACGAACGAACGAACGAACGAACGAACGAACGAACGAACGAACGAACGAACGAACGAACGAACGAACGAACGAACGAACGAACGAACGAACGAACGAACGAACGAACGAACGAACGAACGAACGAACGAACGAACGAACGAACGAACGAACGAACGAACGAACGAACGAACGAACGAACGAACGAACGAACGAACGAACGAACGAACGAACGAACGAACGAACGAACGAACGAACGAACGAACGAACGAACGAACGAACGAACGAACGAACGAACGAACGAACGAACGAACGAACGAACGAACGAACGAACGAACGAACGAACGAACGAACGAACGAACGAACGAACGAACGAACGAACGAACGAACGAACGAACGAACGAACGAACGAACGAACGAACGAACGAACGAACGAACGAACGAACGAACGAACGAACGAACGAACGAACGAACGAACGAACGAACGAACGAACGAACGAACGAACGAACGAACGAACGAACGAACGAACGAACGAACGAACGAACGAACGAACGAACGAACGAACGAACGAACGAACGAACGAACGAACGAACGAACGAACGAACGAACGAACGAACGAACGAACGAACGAACGAACGAACGAACGAACGAACGAACGAACGAACGAACGAACGAACGAACGAACGAACGAACGAACGAACGAACGAACGAACGAACGAACGAACGAACGAACGAACGAACGAACGAACGAACGAACGAACGAACGAACGAACGAACGAACGAACGAACGAACGAACGAACGAACGAACGAACGAACGAACGAACGAACGAACGAACGAACGAACGAACGAACGAACGAACGAACGAACGAACGAACGAACGAACGAACGAACGAACGAACGAACGAACGAACGAACGAACGAACGAACGAACGAACGAACGAACGAACGAACGAACGAACGAACGAACGAACGAACGAACGAACGAACGAACGAACGAACGAACGAACGAACGAACGAACGAACGAACGAACGAACGAACGAACGAACGAACGAACGAACGAACGAACGAACGAACGAACG